>NW_008689627.1:71608-89923 GCF_000695815.1 Acanthisitta chloris
TTTGTCAATGGTTTGCTGCCTGCAGTGGGTGTCATGCAGTGAGCTGTGGTCAGACATACCCCGGAGAGTTTGGATGCACCAGGAAGGAAACAGCAGCAACCTAAGCATAGTGAGGTGAGACTCATCACAGCCTGATTGCAGCCTCATTCGGTGTGTGTCTGGATTAGACACCTACACAACACTGAAGTCCTAATTGCAGATGCACTTGGAAAAACTTGCTGAGAAGATGAGGCATTCAGGAGCTTCCTAGTTGCTCTTTAGAGAATTTGTCTTGTAGGCAAAGATTAATGCAAGATATTTTTTTCTTTTTAAACTCCTAATGGCTATCAAGCCTAATAAAGGCTGTTTGGACCATCCAAATATGCTACCTAGAAGTGCTAAATGCTAATTAAAGATACTTATCATCTGGAATGGGGAACATTGCTGAAGTGGGTTCACAGTTTCAGCCCTTTCTGCTGACAAGCTGTTCTATTCCAGAAATAACAGGTTAATTAGCATCCATAACTGGTGGAGGTGCTGTTGGCTGTGTTTGTCCTTGAAGGAAAAGCAGCATCTCAGCAGCTGAGCTCAGCATCAGCCCTGTGTCCTGGGAAGGGACAGTGTGCTCTCTGAAAACTGGGAAGGTTCTCAGGTCTGTTTAGTGACAGTTACCTCTCCAAACAATAGGCTTTAAGGGGAGGACTTAAGAACATTTAATGAATGTTTGATTTTGAATTGGGTGGAATCTTTTTGTTTGTACTTCATTCTTCAGTGTCTCTTGCAGGGATAAGGTGTGATAGAGAAAATGTTTTGTTAGTTTTCTCCCTGTCATTTTTGAGCTGTTATGCTTTGAGGGTGGATCCCTTGTGAGGTAAAACTTTTCAGCATGCTCCATTGTCCCTGTTTCTAACTGTTTGGATGCTCCTTATTTGAATAATGTTACAATTATTCTAAGAAGATGAAAATTTCTGCTGCAGAACAGAAAAGAATATTTTTGTCTTGGTTTTTCTCTCCCCTAGGCAGTCTATTTCCCATTTTGCCTCAAGAAGTTTCTGACTTCTCATACACTTTCTTTTTCCCACATTTTTACATACTTATTTGATCTTTATTTAAGCCATACAGCTCTCCTGCAAAGCACTGCTGTGTTACTTTCTTGTCAAGAACAAGATTCTTCTTTCAGCAACCCTTCCCTCCATAGCATCAGTGAGGAGCCTGCTCAGGTGACATGAGCTGAGCATGACAATGTTCTCTGCACTGTTAAACACTGAGGGTTTCGTTCCTGATCATAACTTGAGTCCAGAAGAAAAGAAAGTGCTGATCAATTTTCCTTCTTCATTCTCCTCTACTCACACGGTATTGCAGTGAATGTTTTCCAGAAGGTTCACTACGACTGTGTTTGCTGTCATTGCATTCATCCTTCAGATTAATCTGGAATAAAACAGGGTTAGCAGAGTCAGCATTCAAGGTGAGCTTAGGCAGCGACTCCGAGTAATGGCATCCTTGCATTTATCTTTGGCAGCATCAGCAAAGCCCTGTCATCTGAATCCAAAATGGAAATGTGCTGTGTGAGGTTGGTGTCTCACTGGATTCTCAGACTAGTGGGGATGTTTGGGGCAAGGAATTCACCTTTGGGCTGACAGGAATCTGGAGCTCAGCACAGGGAAATGCCAAGTCCTGCACTTGGAGAGGAACAACCCCATGCACCAGAGCAGGACTGGGGACCACCTAGCTGAAAAAGAGCTTGGCAGAAAATCACTGGATGTTCCTGGTGGATGGTAAGTGGAATGAGTCAGCAGCAAATGTCAACAGCGTCCTAGGCTGCGTCAGGAAAAGCATTCCCAACAGGTCAAGGAAAGTGATTATTCCCCTCTGCTCAGCACTGATGAGGGCACATTAGGCTCAGCAGTCCAAGAAAAAACATGGACTTGGAGTGGGTCCAGGGAGGGCCTGAGAAATGAGTAAAGGGATGAAAAAAAATCTGCCATGCTGAACGAGCTGGGATTGTTCATCCTGGTGAAGACTCTGGGGGAGGAATCTAGTCAGATATTTTAAAACAGAAAAGAGCATCCTCCTTAACCAAGAGGCACACACTGAGGCCTGTGCTGGTACAGGAAAGGCCTCAACATTCTGAAAGGTCTTTCAAAAATAGGCTGGAAAAGTTGCTGAGTCATTATAGGACATTTGATAGCGGTGGCTCCTTCCTTCTCTGTAATGTAGCAGCTCCTGTAAGCCTTTCTGTTTCAGAAGGAAAGGTCCCTCAGGAGACTCACCTTGCTGTTGAAGCTCCTTTGGGTGGCAGACAGCAGAGAAGAAACCATAACTGATGAAAACTTGCATAATGCAGTCCCCAATATAGACATGGAAAACAGGCAGTAAGATTTATGGTCTTTATCCATGGGCATGGAAACACATCAGCCAACCAAAGAAATTTGACATAGCCAGCTTGAGTTTCCATTTGTGCAGCTTGGTCATACACTCTCTGTGGCTAGTGCCACCTGAGGCTGCTCTGAGTGCAGCTGAGCTGCAGATCTGAGCGTGCTGCGTTGGCAGCGCGTTCCGTGCTGACTGACACTCCTAACCACAGGGGTATTGCCCTGAGTTTCCGTGTGCACTGAGCATAATGTGTCTGTGAGAAGAGATTTAAGCAGTTCTGACATCCTCATTGCCTGTTTTTTTGCTTCCCTGAGCCAGTAATCCTAAGTTCCTAAATCATTATCTAAAGCTAGAGCATCTGCATAGACTCATGGAGTTGCTGCTTTCCTTCCACCTCACAAATCTTTCGTCTGCAGTGGTATTAACATACACACTCATCTTGCTATTTTAGTCAGAGTAAATGTTCCAGCACTAACTGTGCTCCTGTCTGCTCTCAGCTAAAACTTCAACCCATCGTGTAAAGGAAACAGAAAGCTCTTCAGCATGTGCTGCAGTGTCGAAGTCATTCTCATTGACACACACCACTTGGGATTTCATTTGCAGAGCTTCAGACATACTCCTGTTTTCCTGTAAGAGGAGTCAGAGTAACTGCCAGGAAGTAAAAGATGCAGAATTTTATTTCCAATGGATAGCGAAAGGAACAACATGTTAATGAATGGCCATAATGGCATTTGTGAGATTCCTGAAGGGAAAGGGAAAGGGAAGAGGCTTTGTCTGTTCACAGAGCTCATTGAGTCTAGGCTCTTTCAGCATTGTGGGAACAGCCAGGAGCTTCCCTTCAGGGTTTTGGCAACTGTACACACATGCAACAAATACATATCAGTGCTTTGGGAAGATTTAAAGCCATTCAAAGAAATCTCAAGTAAACTTCATTGATAAATATAAATTAGCATACTCAGAATAGAGAGAATTTTGTTGGACAGTTCTAATGGCCAAAAGCTTATTTATTGCACTAATGGAAAAGCCAGAGTTGTTTTTGGTCTATGCTCTAAGCTAGTTTGTATGCTGGAAGTTGGAAACAAACATATCCTGACAAGACCTCTGAAGGACTTTCAGTTTTGTTTGGATTGCAAGGAAAGAATAAACCTCTTTGGCCAGAAAGTAAAAATGAAGACTGAACTGCTAATTTAGCTATGAAAGCAGAAACCCCAAAAATGTGGGCTCATTGCTGACAGTACCCAGCATTGCCCAGCATTTTCCATTGCCTGAGGTTTCTGGAATCAGTTGGGGTTTTTTTCACCAGTCACTGAGGTTTGCAGGGCCAAAGACCTGCAACAGGAGACAGATCTGTTGTAAATATCTGGAAATTCTCACTGAATTATAAAGTGTTACAAACTACTACTTCCCTTTCTTCATTTGCATTTCAGAGATTTTCACAGGGTGCCCAGAGTGACAGAATATAAAGGCTACCAAGCTGTGGTGCTGCTGGGGTTGAGCAGGGTGTGTTTGAGGGATCCAGGACCCGCAGGAACAGCTCCAGCAGGAAGGGATGAGGATTGATTCATGACTGGTCCCCTGACCCTCTGTTTTCCCTGAGGCTTCTTAGGCTGTAAAGAAGGAGGGGAAGAGAGGATCTCTGCAGTGCTTTCAGTTCTAGCAGCCACAGTTCCTATCACACCATCCCATCTTCCACTCTGGTCTGAAAACCTTGCTCAAAAGCAACAGTTCTTTGCTGCTAGAGTCATTTCTCAGCCGTGGCTGCCTCGGTGTGAAGATGGATGCTTTGACTTCTGTCTTCTCCTTGGGCTGTCTCCATTGTCAGTTGCATGTTCACACTGTAGTTTTCTGAGCTGTGCAGCATGTAATGCGTGAGATTTTTACATATGACAGAAGCTTAAAGCCTGATGAGCTTTTCCTGTGAGGTTTTAGTGCAACATTCAGCGTGGAATAAAGAAGGAGCAATAATGTCAGTGGAATAGGACTGTGTTTAAAATTCCCATTCTAAAGGCAGAGGCAGCATGAGAAAACTGACAACTGCAATGTGTTCTGCTAGGCAACATAGTCACTGTTCAGCTGCAATGTTTACTCCTTTCTAAAAGGAAAATGGTGTTGAGCTGAGGTGACCTGAGCTGGCAGAGATATCATTCTGTATAAATTATTTGCTGCTTTTTCCCTTTTAGAACTGTGCAGAATGTTTTCACAAAGGAGTGTGAAAGTGTAGGTAGAGGTAGGGAAATCTGCCAGTTTTGTTGGGAAAGCTGAATGCAGGGAAAGAAAGTGCTGAGGAGAGACAAGAGACTAGTCAGTGAGCAGAGTAAATGGGATGTGATGGTAGAGTAAGTGATTATTATAAACTCTTGCAAGTAATTAGGTAAAGATCAGGATCTTAAATTTAGTGAGGATAAATAATATGTGCAGGTACCTGGAAATGTGCAGGAAAACCAGAGCAATATATGTGACAATATTTCTGTGCTTTTCATTTCCAAATGTGCTTCATGAAATACTTGCAAGAGCATGAGCCAACTCACTCTTCTCTCCACCTGCAGCTGCAGAGGCTGAAAGCAGAGCCGTGAGTGCTGAGTCTGGAGAGCTCTCGGAGCGTGGGGTGGTCCCTGGGGAGGAGCAGTGTGTGATGCTGTGACTTTAGCCTTGAGGTTCCATTGCTGGTATTAGTGTTTATGGAACAGAAAATGCAAAGCAGGTCACAAAACCAGTCAGGAGTCCCATGTTTGGTCATACTGAGCACACCACTAATGAAAGATACTGGTGGAATCTAAGGAGACAAACATAGATCTGGAGAGGTTGGTGTGATCCACTCTTCACACTAATGAAATAAATTTACATTTCCCTCTAATTTTGGCACAGATGCCATGAAGGTTGAGTAATTGATGCATAAATTCTTCTGCTTTCTGTTTTGCAGCCAGAAATGTGAATGATAAAGCATTTATGACAATGCTCTGAGACTGTATCACCACATTGTCTTATTCAGCATTCAGACTCCGCGGTGACCTTCGGAGGAAATCTGGCCCTTAGGAATGAGCAGTTTGAGGAGAAACCTGATGGTTTTTGAATTTCATCTAGAAACTAATTATTCAAATTTCTCCCATACAGTTAATGAAGAAGAAAGACAGAAGGAGTTTCCTTGTCCTATTTTCTAGGATACCTCTGCCCAAGGACCTTCAGCATGGGTAGGGCATGTAGTGTTTCATTCAGCTGGTGTGAAATTAGACGTAGGCAGTTCTGCACAACAAACTTTCTGACAGTCTTGGTCTGACCTGACAAGCACAAAATGTGTTCATGGTTTCATTCATTACCCTCAAACAAAGCATGTTTGAGGGTAAGGCAGCAAAGCTCTGTAGCTATATAATTCCTTACAACCTACAAAGCAAAGAGCAGAGAATTTCTAGTGTGCTTGGTTTGTTGCTTTTAGTCTCCAGGGAACTGACAGAACTCTTCTGTCCCACATTGCACCTGCTAACGAAAATATAATTGCAGAGAAGTGTATAAAATAGGTCATGGAAATGTTTCCTTCTGGTGTCTCTTCGTGGCAGAGATGCTAAATGGCTATTCCATCACCGGATCGTTCTCACACTCTAAAACATGAGCTGCTTTTTCTCTGCTACGTAAGTCAGGCAAACTGCCTGTACACCAGCAGAAACAAACCAGATCACCTTTCTGAAACACTGGGATTTGTCACAGCTGTTTAACTGGCATTTCACTTGTGTGTGCTGTGGACACTTGAATTGGCACAGTTTTTGTGACTTCTTATCTCTCTCCACATCAAACATAATGTACTTTGGAAATGAGCAGAGAGTGAGAACTTATACTGAGGCTTTTTTAATCTTCAAGGATATAAGATCCAGTTCCTTCCTTCCTTCCTTCCTTCCTACCTTCCTTCCTTCCTTCCTACCTTCCTTCCTTCCTTCTTTCCTTCCATCCTTCTTTCCAGCATGGTTCTAATAAGGAAAATCATGGGAGTGGAACATTTCTGAACAATATCATTAGAATTTTTCTAACAGGTCCCAGTTAATGATATGGAAAAAAGATAAAAATAGATTCTATGTTAGGCCTGGTGCAAGTAGGAAGAGATCTGAGGAGGTGACTTGGAACGACTGTGGGCATTGGGATTCTTCCTGTGCTCCACAAAATCTGCTAGGCTGCCTGGATTGTGAGAAGAAATAGTCTAGTGTCTTGAGGGTTGATTTCTCTCCATATTAGGGACTAGAGAAGTATTAATATTGTCACTTAAGATGGATTTTTTTCCTAGTTTGTTCCAGGTTTTGCTGCTCAGCTCTGGGTTTTTTCACACCCACTCTTGGTATTCACAGACTTGCATGATCACACACAAGTGAGACAATCTGCATGAAAATTAATATTAGATATTTAGCTTGTGATGTTATTTAGGGCCTTAGGGAACAGGGTAGAGTCACTTGTTATGCAGAAGGGCATCTTACCAAGCAGGTGCCCTTGCCATGTTCAGCAAGTGATGCTTCTACTCTGGCAGGTGGTCTCGAAATTACAGGTGTTCAGCACATCTGGCCCAAGTGCTTGGGGACCACAGCAGCATAAAGACTGCCATGGCTAGTTACTGCCATGGCTAGTACTGCCAGACCAGAACGTGCAGGGGAGGATCCTTCCTGTCCTGACTTGGTCCGAGTCGTGTGCTGCTCCTGAGCTGTGCAGTGTCTAATTAGCCAGCATATGCTTCTTGTTCTTGGCAAAGGTTCCTTCATAGGACCTCTCAAAAAGTCTCTGCCTCGTCTTTTAATAAATTCTTGCTGTACTTTTCTCATCTAAGGAAAATATGGCATGAAGATAAAGAATTAGAGCTATAAACCACCCACCTAAGGAGAGGAAGAAAACAGTGAGTTAATGACCAGTGTGGATTCAGACAGGTGGGACAATATGAACAGAGAGCGTTTCACAGTCATCATCAGTCTTAAGGCTGCAAATCCCTAAGTCAAGGGTATAAAAGGCACATCCAAACTTCAGACCATAATCTCCAGTGTAATAAGGTCCTGGAAGACATTATGAGGTCTTGACAACTACTGTCCAACTACTCTCATGGCCAGACTACTTAATGCTTGTGAATATTTGGGTAAAAAGAATGAGTATAAAATAATGAACAAGTTAAACCATGAAAGGATGGAAACTGAGGGAAGTTACTTTTGACTGAAATAAAATTCCCTTTCTTTCCTTTATGGTCTCTCACCAAGTTTAGTCACAGTACCTGTGTAACACCAGCTCCAAGCTCGAGTTATCTGTGTGCAGAAAAGGAGACAATCCTGCGTTCACACACTGAATCCAGAAAGTGAAAAATGGGATCAGGACCTGGGGAAAACAAGTGTTACATCCAGATCAGTGTCTGGGTGCACTTCTTGTGTGGGAAATGCTGATGCCAATGCACCTCCCTGAGCACAGTGGGAAGGACAGCACTGGTGCCATTTACAGTGTCACGGACCCCTCTGTGCCAATGGGAATTTTGCCTGCTGTGAGCCATTGACACTGAGGTCACCATCTGCTTGTTCTGCTCCTGGGTGCAGACAAGGACTGTCTCTCTTCACATGCAGTGCATCTGCAGCCAGTGTCTGGTTTTAATACCTTTATTAAAGGAAGGGAAGGAGCTGCATCAAATGAATAATTATCCTGAAGGCTCCGTGCCCATTAGTGACACAGGAAAACCTGTGGGACTGTGCCATCCTGCAGTGGTGGCAGTTCATAGCCCTTGGAAAGGTGGCAGCCCAGGCTTCTCCTCTGGACTGCAGCTCTCTGAACTTTGCTGCTGTGGTTTCACACAGGAAAGCTACTGCCCTCAGGTTTAGTCACTGGCACTTGTGTAGTGTTTCCCACAACACAGGACATAATGCTGCTGTCTGACAAAATCTGATTCCCCTCTGTGTGGCCATTTGCACTCCTTGCAGAGTTTAGAGCATGGCCAGCTTCAGTCTCTAATGCTGCGTCTCGTTTGTCAGGAGCACTAATCGCTAGAGATGCAGAGCAGAACGAGTTTGTCTGAGTCAAACTGGAGTGACAGTTATCAGCTTGGAGAAATGCATTCCATACTTCAGTATCATTAACATTTGACTCACTCCAGGATGAAACACTCTCAAAACAGATATTGACAGGGAAGTTGCAAAATAAAATTCTGGAAAGTCTTGACACTTTTTCTGGGAAGGAAATGGCAAAATTGAACCTCACAGCAGAAAAAAATCAGGATTAAACAAATGCCATTGTTTTGTTGTTGCAATGTACATGTAACAATGATATTTGCTATTTAATCCTCTGATATGAATTGTGCTATATTCAGCTTATAACTTTCACTAATTTTTTTAACCGTGTGGGTTTTGTCATAGTAAAAATGTTAGAGAAGTTTGAATAATTTCCTTCTTACAGAATCTGCAGTTTCTTGTTTTCTTTTTGATATTTGTCATCATATGACTGAAGAGGATAAACTGAGAACAGAAATATGTTCCCTGTTGCAAGGGCCATTCTAAGAGAAAAGACATGTTGACAGGAGGGGAAGTTCAAGAGATGGAAAGGATGTAGTAGATTACATAATAAATAATAGCTAAATTTGAGTGCAGATTTCTGTGCCATAACAAAAGAGAAACCATTTTAAGGGAAGATTTAAGACAGGCTCTGCTCAAGGGTTAGAGGAAACGTGGAAGAAAGCATAAAAGATGATTGGCATCATGAATTAGGTGTTAATCTTTTAAAGGCAAATAAATGGTGATAAGTAAGAGTCATGAACAGAGTTACAGCTAGTGTTAGGGTTAGGATAGCTAGGGAGTAATTTTCAGATGCCATGGAACATGTCATGAGTTCTGAGTAAAAGGAGAATGGCCAAAGCAGCAGTGACTGTGGCTCTTAGCTGTGCTGGAGACAACAGCCAGAGACTGAGTGAGTGTCTCTCCAGGCTGTGTTGGGTGGAGAACTGACACTGATTTGCTCTGAAGCAAAGAGCAGCTTTGCTTTTCTGACTCTGCTTTCTCACTGCACAGTGTAACTCTGGCAGCTAACAGGCCTCAGACTAGAATCTTCATTTTTAATCAAAATAGTGGGTTTTTCCCCATTTTTCCCCCTGTAGCAGAGGCTGCTCAGACTAGAATCTTTATTTTTAATCAAAATAGTGGGTTTTCCCCCATTTTTCCCCCTGTAGCAGAGGCTCTTAGCTAGTAGATGTGCCAAGAGCCATACCAGATCCCCATGACACCTGTATTTTCTTTTGGTAGTACAGGAGTGATTCATGTGTATGAAAAGAGTTCAGTGCATTGATCAAGCTAATTTTCAGATGCATTTAGCAGGACCAGTGTTATCAGGGAATAATGTGCACTTTTATTGGCAAACTGAGCCTTGTAATACAGGCAGCAAGGTACAGTAAACATGCAGGTTCCTCGTGCAGTTTTTCCTACTGCTTCCCAGAGGAAACTGGCAGCATAACATCCTTCTGCTTTATTGCAGTGGAATGTTTAATTTAAGCCTGAGCACTGCTTTGAGATACATTTTGCATGAGAGATCTCTCACAGCATAACAGTGCTGTGGTTTTACACTCTCAGGTACACGCAGCGAATGCAGACCCAGGGGATGAGCCTGAGGTTGCCTGAGGTGAGAGCTGAACGAGGTGGAAAGCAGATGCAACCTGCAGCCACCTGAGAGAGGAGGACACTGAGTACGTGGGACAGGAGCTGGGGAAGTGTGTGTTCCTTTGAGTGCTGTGAGCTGCTCCCCAGCATTCACCTGGTCTTTCTTACTGCAGTTTCTGTCTGTTCTAAGAACTGTCTAGTTGAAGTTTTACTGTGTCCCCTAGTCCTTTTCAGATGAATGTTTATTGATTCATTACAGGGATTTTACAAGTGAAAGTCAAGTTGGGGAATATTTGCTTTTTTCCATCATGTTCTAAAACTGCCTAAGAGATCAACAAAGAAATTTTGATACTTCAGCTGACATTAGCTTTTGAATGTTGTCATGAAACAACCAAATATTTCTTCTAATGACTTGTCTGGGAATCCCAGATAAACAAAGCCAGGCATAAAATATGTTCTTCAATGTAGTCTGTTTGTTTATTTGTTTAAACAGATGAAACTGAGTAGTCTGAACCACATGCATAATTGTAGAGCCAAGAGTCCCCCAGTTCTGAGGATTTTTGTTGTCTTTCAGATGTCACTTCCAGAAAATTAGGACCTGTTCATTGCTAGCTGAGGTCAAGAGAAAGGTTTTTCAGTGGTATCAGACAGAGCTGCATTATGCCTTTTGTGACAACAGAAATTCAGTGTGAGATGAATGCAGCACAGAATACTAAAGCTCAGTATGTCCCAGTTTTGTGGCTGGCTGGAAAGCAGAGCTGTTTCAAACTGAAGTTGGAGCAGTAGGGGTTTTTCCTTGTACAAAAGTTGGGTTCTTGTTTGTCTGCCAAGTCCCAGCTGTCCCCAGGAAGCAGAGCCCCATCAGAGGCTGTTGCCAGTCACCAGGACTTGGAGCATCTCTACATTGCTCCACGTGATCCAGGAGCAGCTATGAGCTTCATCAAACAAAGTCTGGAATCACCAGTGTCCTGCACTTGTGCTTTTCAGATTAGCCAAAGCTTCTGATGATAGAACTCTGGTGGGTGATTTTCAGTCTAGTCGAATGAATTTAAAAATGACACAAGCCACCTCTAAAATAGGAATGTGATTTGGGCTTTGGAGGACATGAAAGAATAGTTGCCTAGTTTTACTCTGTTCCCAAATCTTTCGTTCTCAGTGTCCTTTTTATCGATGTCTTGGTTTGACAGGTATTGTCAAACACTGAGTACAGCTTTTTATTTCCTGAGAAGTTGCTTTACAAGTTGCTTTAGCAAGTAGCTGTGAGGTGCCTGTGTTCTATTCCTGACTCAGTCCTTGTCTGGGGCTGTTGTGAACTAGTAAATTAACCTTGTTCTGGGGGTGCAGCCCCATTTATAATGCAGAAATGATAATACTGAGCACCACAAAGAGACAGTATTTCTTTGCTAATTAATATCTAGAAAGTGCCAGATTCTCCATAGCTCTGCACCTTTGCAGTCGTTTACATCTGTGCAAAATGAAAAACAAAGTGGCTGAAAAGTGCTGCTGTGTTTTGTACCCACTCTCTGCCAGGATTGCAGCAGTGGAGGATCTGTCTCAAGGAATTTTCAAGATACTTTTGCCCATAGGCATGGACCTCCTAACTGAAGAGGGAAAGCTCCTGCAACAGGTTTAGCCACAGTTCTGTTCTTAGAATATGGCACAGAGAAAAGTTACTGCCATGTTAGTTAAGGTACAAACCTGGAGGACACTGTGTCACAGCAAGCTCCTTAGATCCTGAGGCAACTTATCTGCCACAGAAGAAGGACCAAAGTGTATGTTATTTACTGTGAAAGTGTAAGGATTAATCCCCTAGCTGAACTCTGCAATAACTCTGTGGATGTGACCTTGGTGAGCCAAGTCAATGAAGCTACAGCAGCACTGAGAACATTATTTGAGCTCCACCACACTAAACTCTAGACCCAGGAGCTAAAGAAAGTTTGCACAGCTGTGTTGAGTTTGGGTGGGCAAAGGGGCTGGTGGAGACAAGGCATTAATGGGAGTGGGAACAGCTGCTCCTCCTCTGGAACTGCCTCCAGCCAGAGGGGATGGACAGGAGAGTGAGCAGAGACGCCAGAGTGAGGAGGGGACAGAACTGGATAACCACCACAAACACAAGGTTAGACTAACTGGGTCATGTGTATTTGGTAGCAAGGATGTTCTTCTCCCACCCCAAGTAAAATTGGCTTATCTGCTGGGGCAGAGCAAGAATGCAAAGGCTATAAAACTTCCCATGATTCGGTTCGGTGCAGGAGGATCTGCAGAATTTCCAGTTTCTTGTTGGGCCTGAAGGAGAAATTTTGCAATGCATACTTAAGGAATAAATATGCAGTTAGGTCACCACATAATTCTTTCATACCTTCAGGTATTTGGAAGGTTAATGATCACATATTTTCACTTCTTTTGCTGCAATATTGTAGTGTTTTAGCTATGATGAGGAACACAGGAGTTCAGTGAACCAAAACAATGAAAACTTTTGAGGCTTGGTCATTTCCCCTCTTTCTTTATGTGAAAGAAGGCTTTGGCTCTGAGCATGCTAGTAATACCTTCTGGAGATTTTCTGGCTGTCCCCAACAGGTGAACAGAGTGACTGCTCTGTTGTGGTTCTTGGTTAGGCTGCCTGGAGACAGCACGACAAACTGCCCTCTTAATTAATTGATGGAAATGGACAAAGAAAACAGGTAACAGAAAAATGATCAAGCTAGCACATGAGAAGACAGCAGGGGGGAAGAGAGGATTGGCATTTGGCAAGAAGATCTTTGCAGAATCTCTTTGACAGGCTGGTACCGATCGATGCCTGTTTGCCATGCCTAGCCCAGTTTTCCTTGCAACTAAATATGAAACTTTGGAAATCTGACTACATGACATACTCTAGGCTATGAGGGAATGAATAAGGAGTGTCAGTAGTTTGGAAATGAAGAAAAGGAAATGTGTGACTTACTAGGTTTTGCATCTCCTGTTCTCACAGGCTGAAGGCAGAAGGTTATTGCAGCTTCCTTCCTGCTCAGTTCATTTGACAAATTGTGGAAATAAGGGATTTTGTTCATTTTTGTGCTCAACACTTTGCTTGCCTGCAGGAGTGGCCAGAATCACATCTATGTTAATCACAACACTGTGTTAGTGCACGTTGTTATTACCTCTTTGATTGTGGGCCTGACACCAAGAGCTGAGCTGCTCAGAATACTTTCTGATTAATCATGTTCTTTCATCAGACACTTCACTTGTGGAGTATCAGGTAATGAACCTCCTTACTGAGTGTTTAGGTTTTCCCAAGAAATACAAACTGTGACTGTTGGGAACTCCAGGCAGCGTGGTATCCATCAGTTAATGTGATGGGAAACTCTCCTGGCTGGGGCTTGTCTCTGGAAGGTGAGCACATTAAAATATCCACTCTTTATGATTCCAAGCAGAAAAGTAGGGTAAGAGAAACACCAGATGAGGTGATATGAAGTAAGCATGAGCACCATCAGCAAGTATGGATCTGTATTAAATGAATGCCCTACCTTGCAGGCTACATGACAATCTTCCATCTGCTGTTATTGCACAAACACAAATGTGTTTTCTTCTGACATCTGTTTGTGTTTGTGTTTGCTCATAGAGAGTGTCATGTAACTGAAATAATCCAACTCATCCTGTCATAATACAAGGACAGAGAGACCTTCATCCTATTCAGTCTGTCTCCTTTGGCCACTGCAGTGTGTGTTCTGGTTTCTTGTCCAGTCTGTAGCTCAAGAAACAGGATTTTGCCTATGGAGAGTTCTCCACAGTCTGATGCCATGGGTAACAGGCATTTTTTATTACAGGTTAAAAGGGACCAGTTAGAAAATAGCTCTTGATATCATTAGTATAGAAAGCAAAACAGGCTCCAGAAGGAAAAGCTGAGTGAATTAGAGAGGCAGGAGGGGAACAGCTAAAACCTGCTTTCATGCCTTGCCTGCTACATCAATGTTTTCAAAATTCAAATATTTTCGTTGTATGTCCCCCTTGCTTTTTACTCTCCAAAGCAATGTGTTCTTGTTCTGTCAGGCTGCAAGATGCTGGGATTGAATTCCAGTCCTGTGGGGATGGGCATATTCTGCATTATATTTGTATGTGCATTGTTTATGCATATTATATATTGGAAAGAACAGATCGGTGATCAAAATGGTGATGACTGGTTGATAGATAAGTCAGTAATCAGTCAATGTCAAGCATGGCAGGGGTTTGGTAAGCTTTTTTAGGTCTTGACCCAAGTCAGGTTTACCTCTTCGAAAAAGGTTTCTCTGAGTAACCAGGTTGCCATGGCTGACCAAGCTGCATACAGTGCCTGCCTTGCAGGTGTGTTTGAGTTTGCTCTTAGCCCATGGTAATTGGAAAGCAAATTTGATTTAGCTGAGCCAGCAATGAAGTGATCTTAAACTGAATCAGATATGGTCCTACTGGGAGCAGAATGAGGGCAAATACACAGTGTGGTTCAGTGGAGTTGGTGTGACCTGTCAGGCCCCAGCAAGGGGATCCTTACCCTGCTCTAAGGGGCAGAGCACAGGGAACAGAGAAGTGGTGTGATATAACAGCCGATACAAGAATCCTCAATGTCAGGACACCATCACTGAGTGTCTGCTTTTCCACTGGCTCATAACATGAGCCTGGAAAATCATTACCACACACCTTAGTTTTCCAAATGTTGGCAGTGCACAGTAATTCTCATCTGCTCTTGTAAGACATTTTTATGTCCTCTGATTAAAGGTTGAATTTAGAGGTATAGCCTTCCATAAAGACAAAGTAAGTCAGGCTCTGTTATACACCAGATCTTTTATGAGTAGGTCCCTTAACTGAGAAAAATCCTTCGTGTTACCAAGCAAGTGACTAACCCTAAAATGCTTTTTAGTTGTGGTTTAAGTGCAGCTAACACCAGATACTCCTTAAATCAGATGAGTGAAAACTGTTAACGAGGATGGAATTGAGCCCTAAATGTGCTGTTGCTGTGAGACTTTAACACAGAGTTGATTCTGTTGAGATTTCTTTTGTGCAATGCAGTGACTTCCTGAAAGCACAGCAAACTATTCCACGCGTGTTTCCTTGGCCAGAGCTGAGTTCCAGGGTTGGTAACATATTCTGGTCTGGGTACTCAGAGCTAATATTCCTTCCTGCTGCTGTAGGAAGCAGCACTGCCAGGTACAAATGCTTCTCTCTAACCCTGTTGGAGGGAGGCAGCAATGATGCCTGTGGTTTGTTTTATCTCACAGGGCAGGCAGAGGAACTTGTCCTGGTTCTTGAAATATGCATCCCCTAACAGGTTTTCCTGAGAGCAGAAAGGCTGCAGACATGTGCCTGGCAGTTTGAGCAGGAAATGCTAATTCTGTGAGAAGTTTTCTGTTCTTTGGGCAGTGGTTGGAGAGTCCTATGATGATTGCTGAAAACCCTCTGACTTTCCTTGTGTATATACCTTAAGGCTTCTGCCTCAAAATGTCTGGATTTTGCTGTGGTATCCTGTTTTCCTGGGTGACAGATTGTTCACGTTTCCTCTTGTGAAATAGCCTTGAGAGTGGCACTGTGCTTCTCGAGCCTAGAGATTTCCCCATCTGCCCTGGGAGACTGTGGATAGCAAGATGGGAATGCTGGAAAATAAGTGTTAACTTTACCTCTGTTGCATCTTGCATGTAGATTTGTTAACAAAAATGGATCTAAGCATTTAAGTCAATGTTGCTTGTGTAGGAATCCCAGATGAAAAACTTGAAATCCTTAAACCACTTCATACTCACTTTGTTCGCTGCAGACTTTCTCCTCTGAATACTTTTTTTTTGTTTTCACTTTTGATTCTCCCTGTTCACTGCAGACTTTCTCCTCTGAATACCTTTTTTTTGTTTTCACTTTTGATTCTCCAGTCACTTAAGTAGCATCATATATGAATGATTACATTTTCCTCCCTTAATTTTTCATTCAAGTAATGTATGGCATGTTAAGGAAAACCTGGTCAGTAGCTCAGTGCTGTGAGAGCAGGGACAGTCTGACCTGAGCTGAGAAGGAGCAGCAAGATTGCAGCTTGCTGCTCTCGCAGCAGTGGGAGGATGGAGGGGGATGGCTGGGCTGGCTTGGCTTTTTCACTGCAGCATCCCAGTGCCTGCTTCTCTGTGGAGCAGAAAATTTCTCCTCCTTTCTGTGAAGCAGATAATTCCTGCATTGAATGTTTTCCAGATTGCACAGAAGCAGAGATAACAAAATTTCGGCCAGGATGACCTGGCAGGAAAATCACAGGGTGGGGAAATGAGAACGTGTGAGTGCTGTTCTTTACCCTGCTACAGACCCTTAAATAACCTTCAACAAGAGCACAAGTTTCTTCAGTTTCTCCTGTGTGATACCTAATCCAGCAAGAAAATATGTGCTTTAATATCTTTGGTTTTGCCAACACCATAAGTTTCTCTTGAAAATGAGGTAATGTAATAATGCAAAGTATTAATTATTTGACATTTAAAAAAACTAATTTCAAGGTAAATATTTCTTTTTTTTGTTGTGGCTTTATGTGTGCAGAGTTAGATTGGCAGTAATGGATGAATCATTGCCAAACTGATCAGATGTGAGTCAGCAAGATAAAATCAGCTTTAATTTCCTATTTCCAGTACTCTGGATTAGCTTTTATGGGGAGCAATTGATAGATTATTTATTGAACATTTCCCACTAATACTGCAAGTAAAAACTTCTCTTTTTTTTCAGTGTCGAACCTTTTTCACTCTGGGGATGTAACAACTCTTGCACTTTCTTTTCAGTGTACACATCAGCTCAGCTTGAATAATCCATACTCCTTTAGCCTGCATTCATTAAAACTGAACAGTTTACTGGAGCATTTCCTTATCTTCTGTTTAATCAGTAATTAGTTTCAAGTTAAAAAAAATTATTCTCTCTAAAAAAACCAAACACATTAGTCTTCTAGTGTCTGATGGGAGATGAATAGTGAGGCTGCATATGCATGAAAATCCAGTGGCCGTGACTGGCTCGGTCACTGTTGTGACTTGGGCTGTGCATGACATTCAGAAATTTTGGGGCCTGAAAGAACTTGGCATGAGACAGAAGAAACATTATTTGTGGAAGCAGGAGAAGTCAAGTCCAGTTTGGCTGCTGCAAGGGAGCACAGGGTGTGAGTGGTGAGCTGTTGTCATGGCTTGCATCATAAGTGAGTGGCCTGAGCTTTCCAGAACCTAAACCTGACATGAAAATGAGCTTCATTCCTAGGATACTAAGGAGGTTTATTAGGCTGTCAGATCATTGAGATTCTAATATGTAAGGGATCCAGTCTCATACAAAGCTGGGAAAAGCATTGTAAAAAGTATGTCTGACCCTGGTGTGCACAAAAACCACTTGAGAATGTTATAAGCCCAGAAGAGGTGGTGAAGCATCAATTCAGATTTTTCCTAGATGGATACAAGGGACCACACTTACCAAAATACCAGTATACAATGATATTTTGTCCTGTTATGGCAGTCTGCAGTGTCTACTGCTTGTCTAAGCCATTGGGACGCTTGGTGGTTCTCCAGAGAGCTGGCTCTGTGTCTGCAGGAGTGGGATTTCATGGTGCCCATGCCTGTCCAGCTTTCAGCATCCTGGATATTTTAGCAAAGGCAGAACAGCTTTTCTTCTTCAGGGTTTTCTGCAGTCATCTCTTTTCATAGGAAACACCTTCAGAGTCAGTCCTGCAATGACAAAATCCATATGCTGTGTAGCTGTGAGTGGGGAAGCAAAGACAGCCTGATGTACTTGGTGCCTTAGCTGTAGTCTCTTCCCAGGCTTCTCTGTACAGACAGGCCCTTACTAAGGATGTCAAAATCAGTTCCCCTTTGGAGTCTCACCTTTGCTGTGCTCATGGACTTCACAGGAGCTTGGCTTGGTCCCAACACCCACAGTGATGGGTCTGCACAGCTCTGGCTCTGGCAGCATGCGTGGTGTGCGGTGAGCGCTGTGGGATGGGTGGGAGGGATGCCCTCCCATTGTAAGCATTTGGTGAAAACGTCACTTTAGTGCCTCTGCCTACCCATTTTATCCCTGACACAGACACAGTGATGCTCTACATTTTCTGGAGAGTAAATGTGTAGTACTGTAAATTATTCATTGCACCTCTGCATTTCAATCAGAAGAGGAGACAATAAACAACAAGCAAAACAGTAATAAAGGCAGTGAAACCTGTATTAGTCCATCCTTGTTAAAGTACTGAAGAAGTCAGAGGTTGCCTCAAGTTGACCACACATGTTCTGCTGCTTTTTCTTAGAAACCCATTCCTGATAAGCAGTGTATAGCACCCATCCCTTCATAGCAGCTTTGGTTTGAGCAGAGTTTGCTCTTTCTGTACGGGACAGAGTTACACAAATGTTTTGTGTCACCACTCATTTATTTTTTTATTGCATCTAAGTCCTGC
>NW_008689627.1:89959-144548 GCF_000695815.1 Acanthisitta chloris
TTCATTTTGGCAGGAGTGATTTGCATCAATTTAGAGGCATATTTAAATGCTAAATATGTTTAATATATATAATAGCCTTGATTTTTTTTTAGGGCTGTTTATGCCTTAATAGCAGCTTCAAAAATCTTGGCTATGTTTAATGAAGCATCTTAATTCAGGGATCATGTTCTGTCTCTGATCCTATGACTGTCATTGCTAATGCTTATATTAACATGCTCATATCATGGGGTTACAGTCAGATCATACAGTAATCTCTGCCATTCCTTGTCACCTTGAATAGCATAAGGATATTAATTCCACAACTCAAACACTGCAGAATTGGAAAAGGGAGAGAGTTGTCATACCTGAAGCTTTAATAGAGCAATTTTCACAGACTTAATGAAGAAATGAGGAGAAAAAGGACACTGTAGTCGATAGCTCTGCCATTTTTCTGGTCTTGAATACCATAGGATCTTCCTGCTTTATCAAGGTGCCAAGCCTGGCTTCCCTGTAGTCTTACCAGTAGAAGGTATATAAAAGGCTTTGGGAACAGAAGTCACCCACGTTTATAGTATGACAGGATAATTTGGACTGGAAGGAGGAGATCTTCAGTGCAACCTCCTTCTCTGGTCAGGGTCAGAGATGAGCTTGGCCTGGGACACTCAGCTGAGTCTTGAGCCTCAAGGATGGAGGTGGCACAGCCTGTCTGTGCAGCCAGCTCTGCTGCTCTGCTGCCCTTAGGGAGAAACATTCTCCCTTGTCCAGTCTGAACTTCTCTTGTTCTGGCTTCTGCTCACTGTCATCCCAGTGTGCAGCACTGTGAGGGGCTTGGATGTCTTTCCCATCAGCTCCTGCAGGTGCAGACAGGCTGCTTTATCCTGGATCTACCTCCAGCTGGAGGAGCACAGCTCCCTCAGCCTCTGCCCCCAAACACCTGGCTGGCTCCTTTCCTGGCACACCGAGGCTGCAGCTGCAGCTGCAGGGCTTGCTCCAAGCGTGGTATGGTTCTCATATTTGACTGAGACTTTATAGAGAAGAAAATACAATATGTAAATTGACTGTGCAAGAAGGAAATGGTCAGAAGAGGAAAGGTGAAGCAAAAATAGTATCTACTAGACAACCAGCAGTTATTCTTTGACAATTGATTGGCAAAACAGGAACAGGATTTGTATGTCTCATTCATAGCAATAAACAGATAAATGGAGCCCTTATGCAGCACTTTATGCAGGTTACTGTGGACTTTACAGCTTGGGGTTTTTCTGCTGTTTGTAATGAGAAAGGACAACAGACTGGAAGAAGGCAGCATTAAACCATAAATTCATGAACCATAATGTCTTTAAATCCCACAGTGAGCTAATGTTAGATTGTCATTGGTTAAATGCTTTCAAGGACTGGTATTAATAACACTCTAAAGCAAGAGATGTCAGTTCCCTAATGGAATGGGGCCAGTCAAGCAGTAGGTTTGAAGACTGGTCAGCAAACTAGTGAGGGCAAAGTGAGTGCATGGAGACAAGGGAGAAGGAAGATCAGAGAATCATCACTTAATCCTTCCATCTCAGATTGTCAGAGATGAGAGAATAAACCAGTTTTTCACCAGAGCAGTTTGTCCTGCTGAGCTAGTGTGATGCTGCAGTTCCAGGAACAAAAGCAACAGGGGAAGATATTTATTACAGTGAAATAAAGGAAAGTTAAAAATCCTTCTGCCCAATTACAAGACATAAGTTGTTAAATATATATTTGTGTCTTGTAATTCTGTGGTAACATCCCACAGGAGTTTAAAGATTTTCTTCACTTCCCATCCTTGAGAATCTCTGCCATGTTCCACTGCAGCTGCTCAGAAAATGGAAGTTGAAAATGAAGGAGAAGCAAGTCTTCAACTGCAAATGCAGAGGTGTTGCAGTGGGACATGATGGAATTTAGCCAGTTCCTGGATTAATAAATAGAATGATTTGCTTTTTTGAGAAGTAATAAGACTGTACTTGAAGGCAAATACTACTGGGTCTATAAAGTTTCAGAGTATATAACTTTCTTTTCTGCTTGAGGAGTTGAAAGTGTATTTGGGGCAAAACTATGCTCAACAGAGATTAATCCCCCTCTGTTATCTTTTGACTGTTATAATTTTCTCTTTGGCCAGAAACCATTCTCTCTGAGCTAAGTTATTTATGGTGGAAAATGAGACTGGTGTGGGGTCAGACAGTGTGGTTGTAGCAGCATGCTGCACTGAGGGAGCTGCACAAGGGTCAGCCAAGTGTGGTCCTGGAGGCTTTAGGGTTGCTTGAAAGGCATGATTTTGGCTTGTATTCATTCCCAACAGAAGGTGTGAGGAAGTCTGAGGAGGGAGAAAGGTTGGTGTTTATATTCAGGGTACTAGTGGAAGCTCTGCCTAGAGTAGTTCTTCTTTTGGCCATTAAAGTTGCTCACATATTTACAGGGGCTGATAGTGTCTGTGTCCAGGCAGAATCTTGCCATTTGCTGTTACAAAAAGTGATTTCATTTGGGAGACAGGAATGAAGAAAATACTTCTATTTTAAAATAAGAGCTGTGGAGATTCCTGGGTGGGTGGTGCAGGGATAACCAAGGTGTGCAAGGATGTGATTGCTGTCTCCTAGGAGCACCATAGTTTCAAAACCAATAAACCAGACCAAAACAAAACAGTGTTTTCCATAGTGCAGGGGGTTCACCTCAGCCTGGGAACATACAGCAGGACAGAGCTTGTTAAACCAAAGGGTTGTATCTTTTCACTCTTGGAAAAGATGGTCAGCAGGTCATGCTGTGCTGCTGGGCGTGCAGGGAGACTCACAGTCTGCACGTGGACGTCGAGTGGTGTAGATACATCGTTTGGAAGTTGCTTTCTGTGTGCCAGGGAGCACAGTGTGGCTGCAGTGGTCTTGGCTGTAGTACCCTAATCTGTGGGGCTGATTGCACGATCGTTCTGCCGTCATGTACATTGGTGTCATACGTCTAAAGTGGGAAGAGACAATGATCTCCTGTATATCCACAGTCATCTAGTCTAGATCAAACAGCAAACCCACAATTGCCAAAAGGTCATAACATGAATGCAGGGGTTTCCTCCCATTAAACTTTGAGAGGGATGGATTTGCCTTTCAAAGGATTTTATTGGTTAAATGTGATCACACAAAATAGTCACAAATTTTTAGAAGCTGATATCTTGACCCATGAAAGGAATATGTGGGTCCTTACTTTCATTAGTATTTGCAAGAAAAGCTGTCACTTTTTCTTGGAAAGCAGCATTTTTGTTGGTTGTGTGAAAGCAGTGGAAGAGGGAAATGTTACTGTTGGTTTAACAAAAGTGACATTGCATGCTTTTGTCAAAATGTTTCTTGGGAAATCCACACTTTGAAACAAAGTGGGAGGGACTACTAGGAGCACAGATGGAATATATGCTGTGACTGCTGACAGAGGATCCCACAGGAGCCTAAAGGATTCTGGAAGCTTTTCTCTTTTAATAGTATTGTTGCTTGAGAAAGCCCTGGATAAGAACTGCTGCAAGCTTGTACTTCTTGCACCTACCTTTTCTGTGTGAAGCAAGAAGTTCAATGATTCTGGCATCCTGGGTACAGTTTGCCTGGATTTGCATCATGGAGAGAGCTGTGCTTTGTCGTGCTGACAGCAGAAGCTATCAACACCACTCTGCCTGGCATCAGGGCAGGAGGTGGCATGTGGCCGTCGTAGGTAAAAGGAAAAGAAAGCATGGGTTAAAATAGGGTTTTAGGCACTTTTGAGGATGTTTTGCATGACACTTTAAAAATCAGTAGTGGTCCACATACTCACTTGGGAAGCACCACTTCAGAGAAATCACACGGCCTCGTGGGGCAGCCATTGCCAAAGCCATCCCCTGCCCGCGCGCGGCGAGGACTCCTGTCCTCTCACCGGCACAGCAGAGGTTGTGTAGATGTCTGACTCTCAGCACAGCACTGGGACCGATAGAGAGACCTTCCCCTTCCCCATATGGACTGTCAGGGGTGCAGTGAAGAAAGTTACTGCTCTTTTCATGACTTCAGTTTTCTTTGCATGCAGAGAGAAAAGAAAATGGAAAGAGAATGGAAAGAGAGAATGTGCTAAATAGGAAAAGAAAGCAAAGCTGAATAGCAAGGAAGATGAGCTATCAGCTGATGGCTGTGAATATTGAAACGTATGGTCCTCCCTAAAAGACAGAATTTGTGGCAGCCAGATTAGCATAGCTGAAGGTCACTTGTGTTTGCCAAGACTCCTGTCACCTTGCCTGCAGGAGCTCTTAGTGTCTGCCCATCCCTCGACTCAGTCCCCAGTTCAAATCTGTCCTGTTCCGCATCTCTTCGTCCTATTACTTTTTAGCATGGTTACTTGTAAGGTTTTCCTTCCCTGGCCTTCCTAGGCAGGGTGGTGTCTGTGTTTTCTGTCTGGCATGGATGGAGCAGGTGAAAGGCTCATGGGATGTGTCCCCATCATTTGCTCAAGGGCAGAGCTCAGGCCTGAGCAGACCTGGCCTGATCTGCTGTACCTCTCTGCTTTCCTCCAGCTCTTGCTCCTGAGAAAACACCGTGACTCCAAAAAGGAGTGCTTTTCCCCCCTTTGGGAAGGACACTTAGTCAAAATTGGCTTCCCAAAGGAAAACTGGAGTTACTGGGGAACTGGAATGCTGCTCAGCCAGCTGCAACCCCTGCAGCGCAGGCAACGCTGTGATGAGCGAAATCCAACTGCTACCTCATCTGCCTTGAGAGCTTGGGAGTAAAGAAATGAGCAAAAGAAAGGAAAGTGCAGCCAAAGGCACTTAAATATCATTAGAGTTATGTAAATCAGGCAAGTTAAAAAGACAGAACCTAAGTGTCATTTCCCTCCAGGGGAGTTCTGGGGATAACTGAAAGGAGGGAGCAGTGTCTTTTAGAGAGATGAATTAACAATTTTTATACATGAGGGGTTTTTTGGGTAGACAGGAAATAGCCTTATGTAAATGTCTGATTTTGCAAGACTGATAAATAGAAATACAAAATGTGATCTTTTAGGATGAATATTTATCACAAAGTAGATACCTGGCTGTAACATTTTAGCTGTGCTGGGTGTTGGCACATGAACAAAAATAATGACATTTACATGGAGGGTTTTTTTGTTTCTCACCCAGACTGATGGAAGTAGTTTATTTTTAAGTGTGCATCACTTAAATGATTTTTGAGTTGCACATAAGTAATCCAAAGCTCAGAGTAGCTAGTAAAAACAGGACTATTAGTCCATGAAAGATCTCTGCCTCCCCAACTCTTCTCCGATGTGATCAGGAGCCATTGCAGCTGTGACTTGGCATACTGAAAGGGGATTCCCTACAGATATTCCCGTTAGCAGGGCTGGTGCTGGGCAGGGCATGGGAGGCTGGAGTGGAGCAGCCTGCCTGGCACAGCTCTGCTGCTGTGGCAGTGTGGCCGAAGAGCCATCGGCTCCGCTCAGCGCGTGCCCTTCGGGGCAGTTTGGCTTGGGCTAAGATGGGGCGACGTGTCTGTAACTGCATGTCTCTACGTGTCCCAGATCTTTGCATAGAGGCTCAGCATCAGGAGCAACTGAGTTGTGGTGGTGTACGAAAGACTAATCAGGAAAGTGTGGGCAAGTTACTAAAGAATCCTCCTGTCCACGTGGCAAAGGACAAGCAGCAGCAGGTTCTGAAACTAGACCAATATTCCCTACGGTACAGACTTCAGCTCATGCCTCTTCCCACTCTTCATATGAGAGAACAAAACCCTTATCTGAGTTAGGGTGCTAAGGAAGGAGGTATTAACATGTGGAGACATGAATTTCCACATGGAGCCCACTTCCTCAAGCTATGCTACCTGCAGGGAGGGAGGCTGACTCATCAAAGCTCTCAGCAGTGGGCAGAGAAGTAGCAGATGAAGAGGTGAAGGGTTGACGTAGGAGCTGAGGAGCATCCAGCCAGGGGCAGTGCTGCTTTCTGTGGAGAACAAGAGCATGCCCAGAGGAGTCAGCAGCTGACAGAACACAGGCAAAGCCTGGGCCCAGTACACAGAAGCATTTTTGCTTGGAATTGCAGTACCTCTGCACTGCAAAATGCTGCCCCGAGGAAACAGTTAAAACAGCTGACTGTGGCTGCAGGAAACTCTGCCTGGGGTTGCTTTGCTTCTCAGGGGTGTTTCACAGCCTGTCCTGTGCACCTAAACCAACTGACATAAAGTTTCACCTTACAGGGTCTGGTGCACTGTGGTCATACCCTGACTCACAGAGCAAAGAGCTGCTGCAGGTTAGGATGGCTGATAAATCTGAGATTTATTCCAGCCAGTGGCTTTAGTGTGATTTGTGGGCATGTCCCTGGCTCTTCACATCAAACTAAAATGAGTGATTCAGAAACTATTCATAATAAAAAGGTCTATCTGACATTAAATGAGGTTGTCTTAACAAGGTATCACAGCGAAAAATGTGCAGATGTTTTTACCATCTTGAGGAGATTTGAGATTTCGAATGAGTGAGGAGTGATGTGCTACAACAGCTAGTCCAGGGGTTTTGTCAGTCCCAAGCTGGGGCTTGGGGGGGTTTGGTCAGTGCCAAGTGTTCAGCTCGAGATGTGGTGTTAATGATTAAAGACTGGATGGAGATTTTTGGATTCATCTGAATGGGAAGAGCAGCTAGTGAGCACAGCCACTGCAGCTCCTAAGTCCAGGACTCTTTTTGGACACAGCTTTTTAGTTGTATTTTAGCAGCTAGTTCACCTAAACAGTGAACACCATCTCCAATGCAGCTCTTGTGAATGTGCAAGAACAAGAGCTTGGAGGGCAATGAACAGCAGCTTTTTGTACAGGAGGAGAACAATCAAATTCTGAAATACTTCAGTGTGAAATCTCTAGAAATGAGTAAATGTACTACACATGAAAGATGCCTGAATGTTGATAATTTTAATGACCTGTGCAAGAATTTTTTGCTTTGTCTTGTGTCATGTCATCAGATTTTAACCTGCTGGATGTCTACTGGAAATCTGATACAGCAGAGAAAAGGCAGTCTAAGAGGTTCCTCGAGTGCATAGAGGATAATTTTCTACTTCAGCTTGTAGATGAGTCTACTAGTAGTATGGCCCTGCTAGACCTGCTGTTTGCAAACAGAGAAGGGCTGGTGGGAGATGTGGTGGTTGGAGGCCATTTGGGGCAGAGTGGCCATGAAATTATAGAATTTTCGATACTCAGGGATACAAGAAGGGCCATCAATAAAACTTCTACCCTGAACTTCTGAAGAACAGACTTTGGCCTGCTCAAAAGTCTGGTTCAAAGTGTACCCTGGGAACCAGCCCTTGGACACATAGGGGTCCAGGAGGGATGGACATGCTTCAAGAAGGAAATATTGAAGGTGCAGGAGCAGCTGTCCCGTAAGACGAGCCGGCGGGGAAGGCAGCCAGCCTGGCTGAACAGGGAGACTTTGCAGGAAATTATAAAAAAAGAGTTTACCAACTCTGGAAGAAAGAGCAGGCAGTTTGCATAAGGCAGGAAAAAAAATCATTTCATGCCCAGTGGAAGGAATATTGGTTGGGGAGCAGAAGAGTATAATATAGAATGAGGCTGCAGACGTGAACATGTATCTTGCACAAAATCATTAGAAGCAAAAGCAATATATATTTAAATTGCAAGACTCTCTGCTCTAGTGGCACTGGAAACACAAATGTACAAATACTCTCAGATCAATATTGTGGAAGTGAATACACAGCACATCTCTTGTGGAGACCGGGAGGACACAGATCCCAGGAGCACAGTGCAGCTTAGTGGGATTGAGGGGGTTACACTCAACCCTCTGGTGCCAAGGATTGACCAGCTAACAAAGGGGAATGAGAACCTGTGTTCTCTAGCCATGAGACCTCACACTGTCTGCACTTGCTTCTCGTGCTTACCTCATCTGCATTTCTCTGCCTCTTTCGCTTCAAGGAATGGGTAATCATGAGCTCTGTCAGTGTGATGAAGTTAAGCAGCTGATCTGATCGTGGCAGCTGTCACTTAGCACAGTGCTGGGCAGTATTTGAAGCACAGTGTTTCCTGCTCTTCATGTGTTTTGCAGAGAGCTGCTGTGTCTGTCAGTGTAGTTCCTTTTCTCTTGGTCCTGTAGGTGCCTGGAGTTGCTCAGTGTCCTGGGACAGGCACTTGTATGGTGATGTTCCTGAAGTGGAAGGATTGCTGTCTCTGAATTGTTTTCTCTCCTTTAGATGCTGTTTGCTAATGTGGTGTGACTATTTTGTAGAGCTGCTGTGACACATGAGCCTGTTTTCAGTGGTTATCTTGCTGCTGGTTTGCATTGCAGGAAGACACTAAGCCGTTGAATTTCTCTTTGGGCAGACCTGATCTGTCAGCCCTGGTGAATTGGCATTTGCTGTGTCATGTTGCATTGGTCTGACCCAGAATTCCTAGGCTTGTATCTGTCTGTATTTTCTTCTGCTCATACCTGGCACTAATTTGAGGTAGGTGAACTGGAAGGTGGCTGCCTACTAGGCTTTATGCCAGCACTGGGCCTGGCAGCCACAGCCAGGAGAGGTGTGAAGGTACACGGGCTGGGAGCAGCAGTGGGCTCAGGGAAAAAATGGTAATGAAAAATCGATGGAAGATAAGCTGCTCACTTCAAATGTTTAACTCCTCACTTCATCCCATCTGGTAGCAAAAGTAACCTGGACCTGGATCTTCTCCTCTAGTGGTACTTACATTGCTGAGAGTGCTCAGGTCAGCTCTGCTGATTGCCTTTGCTCCAGGGGCAGTCAAGACCAGTTTTGCTGGAAGGAAAGAAAAGCCCTTGCTATTGTGACTGGAGTACCTGTTGATCTGGTTACAGCTTGTTAGACAGCTATGTTTGAATTTACACTACAGGCAAGGGACTTCTCTCTGCAGAATTCTCCAATCTCTGAACATACTTTGGCAATTTCGTGTCCTCGTGTCTTTACACATCTCAGTTGTTAAGTTTTTGGTTTCTTTCTTAGCTTAATAGTAGCAAATGGGGAGAAACTTTTAAGTGGGCTTTTGAGCCACTTTTTGTTTAGATATTTGGAAAGCTGAAATGTCAATAAATATGCTGCTCCTCGCTTTTTATTAAACTCTAGGCTGTTCATATAACTGCAGATTGCTCATGCTGAACCTGTAGGGTAACTAAATAGCATCTGAGCCATGCTCCAGGCTTGTCTGCCTCGTGCACTGCGATTCCTCTGGTCTTGTTGAACACGTTTTGCCTTTGGTCATACTTGTTTTAGGTGGTGCAGTAGTAAAAGGAATTAGTTTCTCTGCAGGGGCTGGAAGAGATTGCAAAGATGTTTGTTAAAAGATTCAGGGTCAATAGGAAGTACATTTGTCTCCTGCTAAATTGATGATGAGCCCACAGCCCCAGTTAGTTGTGTTATCTGACACATGGGCAGTCTGCTGTCTTCTGGGTAGTTTGATAAGTGGTTCTGCCGTCAAAGCTTCGGTGCCTTTGTGAACCGTAAAGCCCTGGAGCAACATTGATGCAAATTTCTTTTTTCCTCCCAGCAAATTTCAAAGCAACAACACACTTGGCAGAGTGTTCCCTGGGCAGAATTAGCCTCTAAAAGCAATTGTGTCAGAAGTGGGAATATGTTTTATCCAGAAGACCTCTAACACAGAAAAAGCCCAAAAGCAGCAAAACAAATTGCTGGAGTAACCAGGATTTTCACCTGTTGACATCAAAGTTATGAGGTATCTCTTGCCCACTAGCAACTTCATCTAGTTGATGTGGCACTCAGAAAATGAGCCTGGACTGAGCTCCTTAGCTTGTAAGTGCATCTCAAAAGCTAAGCTTACACAAATGTGCTCATGCTTCAGTGAAAGTTGGTGTTAAATCAGCTGCAGCCTCCCTGGACTAGTTCCCTAAGGATTTATCCAGGTGCTGATGGTGCTTTTACAGTTCTTGCTGTTAGAGGTGCATAGCTACCCCTGCCCAAACGAGCTAGTTTAACTCTGCATTGAGTTGCATTGTAGACAGCCTAAACCTTTCTCAGCACAAGAATGTTCACTCAGTACTTGTAAAACTCTGTCTCCTGGAGCTGTGGGTTAGGAGCTGCCTATCTGCAATCCTGTTGCTGAGAGTGTTGGATCCTGGCTTTGTCAGTCCTAGTGATTTGTGTGGGTATAAAAAACTGCTTGCAAATGTTTACATTAGAGATGTCATCTTCATCTCTGTGTGTAAATATGTTGCTGTGCCTTTTATTTCCCCAGACTGTTGATTGTTCATCTGTCATTCCCAGTGATCACACCCTCTGAACTCCAGTGTGCAATAGATTATCTCCTGATGAAATAGGGTTCATTTGCCAACTGTTGCAGGGGAGCAGCCTGGCAGGAATTTATACTTAGCTGATAAGAAATGTCAGAGCTGAGTATTTCTATGCTAATTGCTCTCCCAACAATATGGTTACAGCCACAGAACTGCCTTGCTTGAAAGGGATTGATGCAGACAGGTGGAGCCCATCCCTTCCCATGGTCTGTTCCAGGATCCCTCTGCCCTCCACACAGGGACTTCTCAGGGCTTGCCCAGCCTAACTTTAAAGGAATCAGAGATGGAAGATCTCACTATGTCTTTTGGGAGATACTTCTAGTCTTGCAAAGCTTTTCCCCCGATGTTCATATGACATTGTTTTCCTTAATTTCATTTCTTATTTTTTATTAGAAATTATAGTAATCATTGATACAAAAATCAGTGTAGAATCAATTTCAGACTTAAATACCATGGTAAAGTAAATGTAAGACTTAACTGATGCACTCTAGATTCTGATCCTTTTTGGTCTTTTAATTCTGACATATGCTATCAGATATAAACTGCCACGCTGGGACCTAATGGCACCCCTGAAAACTGAATTTTGGTTTGGCTTGCTCTGTTTTGGACTGGCAGCCAGGTGCCTGTTGCTTTCAGATAAAAGCAAAGTCAGTGTTAAAGTGACTGTAGTTCAGTACAACACTGTGTGTTGAAACAGGTGTGTCAAAGAGTATTATTGCTGTTACTTGGCCATTGGAGAGGGGTTAAGTCCCATGTGGATAATATAGCAATGCTCAGGATCTCAAATCAGCACTTCACTACCTCCTTTGCAGCTAAGCAGAGCCACAGCCACTGATAATTGTGCAGTCCCAAAGTTTCTGTCCAGTGAACAGAACAAAACTGCTGCTTTACATTTATGTTGTTCTTTGCCAGCTGTTAAACTGAAGGAACCTGTGTGTCTTTCTCTGCAGATGCTTTCGAGAGGTGTGTGCCATGTTAAAGTGCAGCATGGTCAGCTGCTGCAATGGGATCACCTTTCCAGGGACAGAGAGTCCCTGCAGTCTGGGGAGATGGGAACTGTGGCATCAAAGCAATGTGTGAACTGCTGGGACAAGAAAAACAGGCTCAAGCTGACACTGAGATCATAGTGCTGTGGGGTCTTGGCTTAGATTTTGGTAGCAGTCCTTTACATATTTGAAGGTCCTTAGCTTTCCTCAGCCTTTTAAGGCTCTGTGGTGTTTATGTCTCTGATCTGCTTTTCATAGGTGATGTGTTTTAGCCTTCCATCACTTTCATTTCTCTCACCTGCATGTTCCTTGGCTGAATTTTATTGCTCTTGAAGTGTCTTCTCCCAGATGAAATATTCCTAATGAGTCTTTATCAGTGCTTAGAGCAGTAGAAAGATAACTTCAAGTGTCCTGCAGGCTCTTTTCAGTTACCCAGGAAAGCAGCAATTTGCATTTTGTATCTGATCTTGGATTTTCACAGGAACCAAACAGCTGTTCCACTGGTGTTTTCAGAAATGGATGAAACATTGTGAGAGAAAATCTCCAGAGTAATTCAGCTCAAGGGGGAAAATGCTTCAAGCCAAGTAGTTTGATTATAGGCAAAGGGAAGGCTTAGGTAATCTTGCAATAAGTTGGTCTCAGGTCTACCTGTACTAAACCTATCTGTAACCTCAGTGTCTGTGAGACCTTCAGGCAGGTTTTCCCTATGTTCCCCGGGAAGCCTTAAATATCCTTGCTGAATGAAGGTGATCAGAAACAGGTACAAAGGCATGAACCTCACCAGCCAGTGACTTCCAGGGGAATCACCATAGTTCACCTAGTCAACTACCGTTCTCATGTCTTGCTCTATAGGGTGTGTATGTGCTTTGGTTTGATTCCTGTGAGATTTCCCATGTAAGCTGACTGTATCAAAACCCTTCTCACACAGCATTGAATGCTGATAACGATATAATTCAGCATGTTACAAGTGCTTTCAACACAGTGAAGTTGAGCTGAGAACCCCTTTCATATATGAGTAGAATTCTTTATTAGAAAATAAATCTTGAGTACTGGTTGGTCAGGATAAATACAACAAATATCATATCCAGTATCTGCTTCCCATATCTTGAAAAGCATTTGGCTTAGTCAACCCCTGAGTCAGAGACTCAGTAATCCTAGAGTATTTCAAACAAAAAGCAATGCCTACTGTCAGCTCTGTCCAACAAATTCCTGGGCCTGTCGACAGGCTGTCGGGGGAGCACTGTGCTTCTTGACCCCTCTTCAAGAATTTACAGGACTCCTTGTAATACTTTACTCTGTGGCTAAATCCTTTTGCTCTTTAATCCTTGGTGTCTGCTTCCAAGTGATTATTTACTCAAAGCTGGCATAAGAAATGGGCTTAGGTAAGATGTTAGCCACAAATTCTGGTGTCTGATCTGTATTAAAGCCCAGCAAGCAAAGCAGTGTGTTGGTTCAGGGCACTGGATGGTTTGTGGTGGTGGTTGGGCACTGTAAAGCCTTGGCACTGACTCAGTAACAAGATTTCTCTAAACTGCTAGAGAAACGGTCGCATTGTCATCATCAATGCCAAGAGGAGTAAGGTTTGAGGTTTGAAAACAGGGGCAAGGAAGAACGAAGGACGTAGTCGTAAAGGTGTCTGACTGCCTCATTCAGCAGCAATTCTCTTTTCCAGACCCAGGTACCACGCTGGACTGCATGCAAATAATATCAAGATTGACATTTTCTCTGTTAGGTTTCTCAGTGATGCTTCTGACATCCAGAAACATGAACATCATAGAACCAGATGCAATCAAAGTGGAACACTGAGGAAATTTCCTGTTTAAGCAAACACTCCCAAATGCTTTCTCAGGAGATCAGAACTGTGTTCAGTTGTAGGATATTTTTAAAACCTTGGGTAGAACACTTCTTACAGAACATAACCTGAGTCTTGCTAGGTAAATAGAACATTTTTCTTCTTCATTTAATTATTTGTTACCCACCTGTAGTTGCTGTCATTGATGTGGCTGGGCTGAAGCCATTTAGCATGGTTCTTAATGATCCTCTGTTAACTAATTAAGGCAGTGAAGCTCTGAACTAGCCTCAGTACAGCCCCAGTAGTGAGGGAAGTCATGCTAAAGCTCTTACTGTGTAAGTGAATTGCTGCTACCTATTCTTCGCTGGTACTCACTCGTCCTTGGGGGACGTCCCTGATGTTTTAAGGGGACAGCAAGCAACCACTTTGTCAGACAAAGTGTGACAGACACTGGCCTTTCTCTCCTGCTTCTTCCTGGTAAGCTGCTACCTCGGATCATACTCAGTTGCCTGCGTGCCCTCGTCATGGTTCTGCCTGAGAGCTCCTGAGGATAGCTGCTTAGCTGTGGATCCCCGTGCAGTATTCATGGCCAGGCTGATTTGGAACAGTGTAGTGAGGATCATCAGCATCTCGTCTGTGTCTGGTGTCGTTTGTCAGAAGCATGTAATGCTTCCACTTGATCTGCTTTCTGAAAGCTGGAGCGAATTGGACTGATCTGATTCATGACAGGAGAGATCCTGTGCAACAGAAAATTCTTCTTCAGCGAAGCTTAATCTTTCCCCAGTGGAGCTTCCCATGAAGGATGGAGTTGAGCAGGGTGTAGATCCATATCTACTCACCTTCTCTTGCCAGGACTGTGACCTGAGCCTGTGATGTACTGAGGGTAATTTGTTCAGCCCAAGTAGAGTTATTCAGATTGAATCTCATGGAGGCAGTCACCAGCAGATCTATGGGCTCTCACTGCTTTTTAACATCATCTAAACGAGTTCATCTTGCAGGGGGGATGCAGAGGCAAGGCCTTATTTTGTCCTTCCCACATCTGTCTCTGGATAGTTGTGGTTGCAGACTACTGCGGTGTTCTGAATAATTTTGTCTCTCTTAATGGATGATACTTACCTCTGTGCTCCTGGAAAACAAGTGTTTCTTGAAAGATACTTGTAAAAGTGTGTTTTGCAGGAAGGAATACAATGCTGAGTATAATGCTCAGTACAGATCACCCATTTAGATATCTGACTCTACTCACTTTCCATGGGTTAGGCACAGCATGAGGATGCAAATTCCAGAATGCTCAGGTATTAGAAGACCTCTTCTAAGTTAGCTTAGGATAGCAATCCACTAGAGTGACAGTGTGAGGACATCCCAAAGTCCTTCTTTACAGCGTGCCAGATCAATGATTGTGAGGAATAAGGCTTGGAGACCCCTGAAGACACAACTTTCCTTGTGTTAGCATAGCTCTTGACGTGAAACATGCAGCTGAGAGAGAGGTCAGGAGAGAAAAGGTGTTCAGAGAGATTCTGTTGCCACTTCTCACTCATCTAAAAATCACCTATTCAGATTGTAACCATGCATGTTATGTACAGGATGATGAAACTAAATAAAGTTTCTTAGCACCGAAGACATGGAAATTGATTAATAAAATGAGAGAACTAGAGGGAATTAACCAGGTTTGGGGGGGAGTTTTTTGAGCTATTGCAGTGTGACCAATGTTGTGCTGCAGACAGTGCCCTTCTGCCTGACCTGAAATGAGCTGTTTCTGACAGTTGAAGTCAATGAATGTGCTCTATTGTTTAGCATGATGCATACCCTTACTCTTCAGCATAATCTATGTTGCCTTGCGATGGCAATCTCAGTGGTGTCTGCGAAACGATGGGATGACTTGAGCCTAGCTAAGGCTGCAGTGGAGCCTGTGTTGCACAGACCTCCTGAAAACCCAGAAACCTAAAGTCCAGCAACCTGTGCTAAAGGACTGAACTGCCTGTAGAAACAACTTCTGTTCCCTTTTGCTCTGCTTTTACCTTCTCCAACAGCTGCACCAGTGCCCATGTGGGAAGCTCTATGTGTGGGTGTTGTGTATTGTGTAGTTCAGGCTCTAAACAGAGGAGTTGAGTCTCTGGAACTGTTAATCTTTCCAAGAGCTAAATTTATATTTTATGTTTTGGATATTGTAGTATAAACTAACAGGCTTGAACAAAGCTGAAGAGAATAACATCAAAATAGAGAGGAGGCATTTGCAGGGCAGAGATTGAAAACCAGTCTAACCAGGTTAAGAGAGACTTTGTGCCCAGTGTTGCATGCAGTTAGTAAGATGCAGTTGTATGCCTTGCTGTACTGGGACTTCATTGCACTGTTTATGTTTTGGATATTGTAGTATAAACTAACAGGCTTGAACAAAGCTGAAGAGAATAACATCAAAATAGAGAGGAGGCATTTGCAGGGCAGAGATTGAAAACCAGTCTAACCAGGTTAAGAGAGACTTTGTGCCCAGTGTTGCATGCAGTTAGTAAGATGCAGTTGTATGCCTTGCTGTACTGGGACTTCATTGCACTGTGTGTGTGTTGCTATTGTATTAAAAACAAGAGCAGGATGGGGAGAGGCAACTAATCTTTGAGAATATGTGACAGAAGCAACCCCCAGGGAGGACACAGCCCTGACAGTGTTTCTCAGCAAGGGCAGATCAGAGCAGCTCTGTTCATGTGGTAAAGCAAACCCAGACATTCCCCATGCAGTGGTGCTCTCTGGGGCTGTGGCAGTGCCTGGCTGTGCTGAAACTGGCCAGGAGAAGCTTCAGTCAGGTTTAAAGGTTGCTGAGTGGTGCACAGTTCAGCTCAGGCTCTTGAGAAAGCAACAAATCTTGAAGCTTCTTAGCTCTGGACAAGTGAATGTCTTCCTATTATTGGTGATGCTGCCTGATTTTAATTTCAAAGCTTAATGGGTTGTGGATGTGTGTAGCTACTGGATTTCAGACAAGAAGGCAAATTTGGGCAGTTGAGAGGCTGTGATGCATTTCCATGTTAATAGTGTACGTGGCAGTAACATGTTCTGCCAAGGGAGATCCTGTAACTTCCTTATTGTTAAACAGAACTGTTTGTAATTTGACTTGCACTACTGGGGAGAGACTAGTTCTAGGGTTTTAGTTTATTTTTTAACTTAGCTCAACTTGAAATGTAAATGTGAAATAGCAAGGGTTTGGTATTCAGCTGGTTGAGCTCTCAGCAATCAAGTTTGGTCTCAGCTCCCAGGAGGTGCCCCATGCCTGTGCCTTTTGGAATCCTGCAAGATTTCTGGGCAGCAGAGGAGAAACAGGAGCCCAAGATGACTACAGTCATCTGCCACTGAGACAGTGCATTCAAACAAATGTGGATTCATGCTGAACTCATCCAAAACTGAGTAGCTGATTGTGTGAAAAAAATCAAAGTCTTTTTGACTTGTATCAGTTGGGCTCAGATGTTTTGTTTAGGCTTTACTGAAGGAAAATTGCAGAAAGTGTTCCCTCAGAAATTTCTCCGAAGAAAGAGGATTTTTTACTGAAAAATTTCTCAGCCTGCTCTGTCCCTCAAGCCTAGCATCTCTCAGGGCCCTGTAAAAATGATCAAATTGTGCAAATCTCTGTCCTAAGATCTATGTGGTCTAAATATATAACTAAATATGTCATGGGGGCTAAGAGGACCCACTTGCAAAGAAATTAATCTGGTAGTTGTGTGTCACATCTTTGTCAGATAAACAGATCACATTTATTGGAAGTTTCATATTGTTTTGAGAAGTTTCTGCACTTGGCACCTGTGGTAGGCTGACTCTGGCTGGCAGCCAGGTGCCCACCAAGGTGACCCCATGACACCCTCACTCAGCTGGGCAGGGGAGAGAAAATACAACTCGAGAGTCATGGGTTGAGCTAAGGGCAGTTACCCTCACGGGCAGAGTAGACTCCACTTGGGGAATTTAATTGGATTTATTACTAATCAAACAGAAAAGGATGTTGTAAAGGAATCCCAAATCTTAAAGATACCTCCCCCTTCCCAGGATTAACTGTTCCTGATTCTCTACCTCCTCCTCCCCAGCAGCACAGGCACATGGGAGCTGCAGTCAGTTCATCATGCACTGTCCCTGCTGCTCCTTCCTCCTCAGGCAGAGGAGTCCTCACACAAGCCACCCCTGTAGCCCCACTGTTCTGAAAACCTGGCCAGGTAAACCCAGTGTGATGCCAAAGCTTTTGGGCCTGAGCTCTCCAAACTGGCCTACAAGTAGCAGAGTGTGAAGTACCAAAGGGAAAGGCAGAGCAAGCCCAAGTGCCTCTGGCTAGAGAGTGGCAAACATTTGGGAGGGTTCTCTGCCCCGGTCCGGTGCAGGTCAGGATGTCCCAGCCAAGGGCCCCAAAGGGCCATGCCTCGCTGTAGGTTGGCATCTGTCACACAGAGGAGAAGGCTGAAGGGCAGCACAGAGGAACAGGCTGAATTGCTCTTCTCTTGCTGGGATGAACTGGCCTTACAATGGTAATGCTGCCCAGCAGGCTGAAACTGCAACTAGTTTGTTTTGATGTGGCTGAGTAAAATAGATTATGGAAGACATCTGCTTTGGAAATGTATCTGGCACAACAAATAACATTTACATGACTCTTGCAGGAAATATCACTGTGACATTTACTGTTGTTTGTTGTTGGGTTTTTTTAACCTGTATCCTTACTTAACCTTTTTTCAGCCTGAGATATCAGCTGCTTTAAAGAGATAGCTGATACTTCCCTTCCCTCCTCTGAGCCGTGGTTTTATTTTTATCATGAGTGCTACAGAGACATGTGGCATTTCAGACACTTCCAGATCGTTACTTAAAGGGATTGAGAATTTGATCCCTGATCCTACACTGAGTTCTTCAAGAGGAGCCTTGCAAAGCCATGACAAAGAGAGCAAAGTACCCTGAGATTTTAGGGTTTAAGCACATATAGTACAACGAGGGAGAACAAGAATAGCAAATACTGCTCACACTTTAGCCCCTACCAAAGGATCTGAGCAGACAAGAAAACCAGCAATGAGTGTGTATGAAATGCTTATTGTTACTCTTTCATCAAAACAAAAAATTGTAGGCTAAAATCTGGAAATAGAGAATTAAGGAGCTATGTGAAATGAATGGTTGAAAGCAAATTCCAGGAAGAAAATAGAGGAATGAGAATCTAAAGTTTTGCTTTTTGGATTGTATCGATGCATCATGAACAATAGAAATTCACACGAATTTTAGTGTTGCCTTTTCAGAATATTTTGGCAATGATCTGGACATTTGGATTGAGCCACATAAATGGATAATAATCTTGTCTCTTTTCTTTTTTTTAAAAAATTTTGTGTAAACTTTTGACATACCAGTTGACAATATGACATCCTGAAGAAGAGAAATGCAGGCTACAAATAAGAATCATAAATTAGAGGAAGTGATGATTTGGGGGAGTCTTGCTCATGCTTTGCCATGTGGATTGTAACATTGGAAAGTTATTTAAGAAAGTAATTGCTGCATGTTGTACTTGCAATGTCCTCCTCCAGTAAAAGATCTTGAGGTGAAATTAACCTAACCATAATAAATATATCCAAGGAATAGATCATTGTAATGGAAGAAAACAGCTGAAAGTAAATGTAGATATGTTTCCTGACAAGTGTGTGTGTGTAAAACAGTCACCTGCAGAATGACATTTCCTGCTTCATTATCAGCTTTGGAGTTATTTTGTTCCTTCTTTCACAGCATGCAAACCAAGCCAAACAAGGAACAAATTCACTACTTCCCATGGGCAGGCAGGTGTCCAGCCACCTCCAGGACTGCAGGCTCCACCCTGAGTCGTGGGTACTTGGCAAGACAAATGCCATCACTCTGAATGTCCCTTCCTCCTTCTTCCCTCAGCTTTGCATGTTCCAGCTCAGCAATGCAGAAAACCTGCTGGTAGAGCTTTTAGGGCTATTACAGGAAAGAGCCTGATACCCGTTCTGCTCCTTCTGAACAGAAATGGATAGGATTAGATTTGTCACGCGTGGCATCACTGGGCCCTTTGAAAAGTAAGGTTAAAGCTCAATGGGTATGTGAAATGAAGCAGTGTCCTTTTCATCTTTGTGTCTCTTTCTCTGCCTAAAAGTTGCCCATAGATTTTGCCAGTGTGCAACAAATAACTGTGGTGCATCCCTTGCCATGGCTGAGTAAAAGACAGCAGGTCCTAGAACTGCCTACCTTTAGGCAGTGTTAATTTGGGAGGAATGTTCAGAGAGCAGGATGTTCTGTAAACAGTTCAGGCTGTAATCTGGTCCCTGCTCCAAGCTGCATCAGTCACAACTGAGCAGACAAGAGAAATGCTCTTCAGTCCTCCTGCTTGTTAGATTGGTTATGTCTCACACAGCTCCTGAGTCATGAAGGGCAATGGTTGTTGTGTTTGGGAGAAGCAGTGAGGGGAAGGCAGGAAAGAAAGCAGTACTTGCAGCATCAGCAGTGGCAAGTGACCTCTTGGGTGTCTCCCCTGAACATAAACAGAGTGAGGGTTGTTTGTGTTGTGATGAAAACTGGCTATTTCCCCTGTGTTCTCTCCCCCTCCTGCTACCTCCTGCAGTTTCCTTGGAAAAATATTGCATTCATAGCTAGAAGTTTCTGGGAATGTATCAGTTCTGACCAAACTTACCAAGAACATTCTCAAAACCAGGACAAATTGTAAGGAGGGTTTGAGAGGATTGACTACCATAATTGCTTGAGTTTTGCATGCTCAATGCATAGGAAAAGCTTCATATGTGATGACTGTGCGATTCACCCTCACCCACCCACATTTTCCTCTCCCTTTTAAAGGTCTAGTATCATCCACTTGAAAAATGGCATTGCAATACCAAGAAAATTTCCTTCTCTGATTGAGACTGGAAATCCCAAAAGAAGGTGATGTGTGATGTGGACTACATAATGCTCTCATGGGATGTAATGTTTTCAAGCTGCTTGTTCTGTGTGCAGCTAATCCATTTCCATTGGCATCACAGCTGCAGATTAGGCAGGGTGCATCTGCACACACACATCACCTTTTACAGGGCAGGAACAGTCCTGTGGGACTCACAACATTCTCCTTTGCTGCTCTGGACCACACAGCTCTGAGTCACAAACCCACACGAGTGGATGCTGCTCCTTTGAAAGGCTTAGCTCTTACAGAAGTTAATGGAATTCTTAGGTCTACTTGAAAACCCCATACTCTTATTTCTTTTGTTGAGAAACCTCCTATATCATTAGCTTTCAACCTGTATTAGTCCAATAAAGGCAATTAGTGTTCCCCGTGGCAGAAAGCCTGCTCGGTATTTGGCAGCTGCCCTTGGAGCATATCCTTGGAGCAGATGGCTGCTTGCCTGCCAAATAAGATCCAAATTAGATTTCCAGATGATTGAATGATGGTGACAGGAAAGCAGCCAGTCATCTGAACTCCTCCTCCAGTGCAAATCGGGTTCCTCAGTAAGGATACAACCCGTTGGCCGGCGCGTGCGCCCAGCGGCGCAACTCGGCGCGTGGGCCCTGCAGGGAGAAGGTGGGAGAAGGTAAAAGGAAATGGTCTTCCCTTTGTAAATAGTTGGCTTATAATGAACAGCAAATGTGTCTTCTACATGACTGAATTGCCAAGCCTGATTTGGTCCACAAGGAAAGCCAGAAATGACTATTGGCAGTCCCCAGGCATGTCTCCGTTGAAGTTTGGCACTGGCTCTCACCTCAGCTGAGCTCCCATGCTGCAGGAGGATCACTGTGGAGCTGTATTGAGTGCCAGACCTACTTATGGTCACCTTTTAGGTTTAAATACAACTCTCCATTAGCTGCATTTGTGTGTCAAATCCCAGGGCATGGAGTGCACTCTGCTTGGCCCAGCAGGACAGGCAAGCAGCCTGGGCACTTGTGTTTCTCTCCTTCATTGCTTCTTTATTTTAAATAAGATGCAGCTTTATATTTGAACATAGTTGTTTTGGCGTAGTCAAAAGTGAGCAGGTGATGGCTGACAGGTGAGAGCTGGACAAATGGCTTAGTTCTGTTCCAAAAACCTTGGAAAAAAACCCTTAGTGCCATGGTCTAGTAACGATGGTAGGGTTGGACTTGATGATTTTTGAGGTCTCTTCCAACCCGGTTGATTCTGTGATTCTATGAAACAACCATAGTTCACCATGCAGTTGTGAAGTGGAGCAAATTTCCACTTGGAACCTCAAGTTCTAGCTAGATAACTGGGGGAGCAATGAAAACAAAATAGCTTTGAAAACAGACTTGAAAGAATAAATAAGAAGTAGAATATTTTTCTCCTGGTGGGAAAAGAAATGCAGTAGAACCAATAGTATGAACAAAGGTGTTTGCAGTTAACAGTTGTTGGTATGGTTGTGAAGGGATCCAGCTTGGCACAGCAAAGGGACTAGATCTGCAGCTGATGCAAACACATGTGGTTTGTACTGAAGTCCATGAGGTTATGCAGAATTGCAAGGAACTGGTGCCAGGGCAGCTACAGTATCAGGGCTGCTTCTGTTCTTCCACATTCTGTGTCTTTATCTTCTCTTCCTTTCACATAGTGGGGAGGGAAATATTTGTAAACCTGCTCTAAATTAATCTAACTTTTAGTATTGTTTTCTCTGGGTGATTAAGTCCTTTACTTAGTGTATCAATGCTATATTAATGTTAGTGTTACTGTGCAGCAAAAAATAACATGGTTTCTAGGTTGTTTGTCAGTGTTCTACTGTTCATTAAAGATACATTACCTTCTGCAGCTGTTCTTTGACCTAAAGAGGCTTAAAGTTAAAGAAATACTTACAATTAGTTAATATTTAAAGAAGAAATCTAGAGAGAACAAGGCAGAATCTGCACAGAGTTTTTCAGCAGGGCCAGCAATGCCCATATTTTCTGTGCCATGGGCAGCTGGGGAGTGTGCTGCTGGTGCAAGAGAGGCAGGAGGAGCTTAGCAGCACTGCAGGCAGATGTAGGGCCTGGGCACAGGGAAAAACAGCTGGACAACCCCAGGAACTCTGCACAGGGACAGGGTTAGGAGATTACAGCAGGACTAGTAAAGCCCATGACTGAGGGTTTGGAGCTAAATGATCTGTAAGTTCCCTCCCAATCCAAACTGTTCTATGATTTTATTGGTAAGCCAATATGTTTCATGATAGCTAGCATGGAAGAGGAGTCAGCAGGGCTTGGGGAAGGTCTGTGAGGTTTGAGGGTGGTTCTCTTCTCCACCTTTTTTTCTGCATACTTCTTTCTCCCCCTGCAAGGAGGGACAGATTGTGTGATGGAGTGAAAGTTCCACAGGATGGGCTTGGAGAATCAGCCAGGTTTTCTGCTAGTCCTCAGGACAGGGCTGCAAACGAGTGCGGCGGTGCCTGTGCTGTTGTGGGGCTGCCTTAGAGGTCCCTGAGTAAGAGCAGAGCTGTGCCAGCTAGCTGTGCCCATCCTGCTGGGCTGCTCACAGGATCCTCACAGTCAGACAGGGGGCTTTGCTGCCCCAGGCTGCATCGTATTTTCTGTCTCTAAGTTCTCTGGATGAGACTTCAAAGTGCCCCGAAAAGAAACTGTAAAGGCTTTAAAGTTTCCATGTCTGTTATTTCTCAAAAAAGGTGTTCAGTTTAGAAGTTCAAGGAGGTTCCTTGTCCTGCTGCTTCTGTGAATGTTCAAGCTGAACTTTTTCTCTGGCTTTCACCTGTTACAAAGGCACACTACCCTAGATTTAGAGCCTCTAAAGATATGTCCATGTTTGTTGAACAGATGTGTTTTGCTAGTTTCACCTAGCATTTGTTTATGTTAAAATCTTCAAGCAGGCAAAGTGGTTAGCAGATCTGATGCATTTAGCTAGCTGAGGGAAATCCACAGGTTATCCAGTGTCAACTTTCAATAATTCTTCTGTGGAAAACGTATATTGCCATCAAGGCACTAGAGACTCAGAAGGAACCAAACAAGACTTTTTTTTCCCCCCTCATAAAAGCAGCACCAGAGGTACAGCAGTGTCCCTCCATCGCCTGAAAGCAAACAACCACATTGATTTAAGGTCAAAAAGAACTTACTTTAATTCACCTCCTTCAGCTGTATTGGCTCTGAATTGGTATCACAATCAAGGACAGTGGTAGTCTAAAATGACAAGCCTAAAAATCACTAAAATGCCTGCAAATATCACAATAAAGGACAGTGGTAGTCTAAAATGAATAAGCCTAAAAATCACTAAAATGCCTGCATTGAAATCATAAGCCTAATAGTCACTGCACAAGGAAAATGCATCTGAAGCTGAGCCTGTGTCCTTGTAGAATCTGTTCACCTTGGAAATATTAGTGTATGTTTTTCCTGTTTTGCAAGGTTGTTAAGAGGTTATTGGGTTTTGGTTTTATTAGATGTTGGGGAAACTGAGGCACAAACAGTACAAGACACATCTGCTGTAGTGCGTTGTCTGAGGCACAAGTAGTGTTGAAACAAAGCCTCTGGAATTTCTGTTTTTACCTTCTCTTAGCATCTTTAGTACCCAAGGCCTGAAAGAGGCACTGCCGTGGCGTGTGCTGCCTGGTGTCCCTGCACACGCCGGGCACACCTGCCTGGGGAGCAGCACACAGGCAAAATGCAGGCCAGGACAGCTTCCAACACACCTGCTACCCAAAAATCCTGGGGGACCTTTAATTTGCCATGGACTTTATTTGTTCACTGATTCACTGTTTCGTTGTAGTTCTCCCTCCCTTTTGAGGCAAGAGCCTCGTACAGCTAAGTGGCACAGCCTGGCGTGGCTCCCCAGGGTGGAGTGGTGCTATGGACAGAGCTAGCACTGTGTTGGGAGCTGGTGGAGGTCACTGGAACAGGACAGAGCCTGGCTGCCCACTCTGTTCAGGAGCCTGTCACTAAGATGTCCAGGGCGTGGACGGCACAGGTTTTATTCAAAGATTTTGTCTTTCTCTCCTTTGTTATGAGTCAAATGAGGATGATTTACTAAATGGTCTTAGGACAAACTGTGCTCCCTTGGGACAGAGGACCTGGTCGTGGTTAGACTCTGTGCAGGAGCTTGTCCACAGCTGTTCGTGCCCATAAATCAGAGATTCACTGTCCACCTAACACTTCAATTCCCTTCTCTCCCAAAGCAGATTTTTCATGTCAGTGCTGAGCTTTCATCCCAGGCTCTCTATACTCATTTTTTAACCCTTGTTATAATGAATCTGCCTTAAGGGACTGTTCTGCCCAATGCATTCAAGCTTTCTTCAAGCAATCTCAGGTCTATTACAATCACTTACTTTTTGAGAATTACTGCCTCTCTCTTCACACTGTTTTATTCTTCCCCCTTTGAAAGAGGTTTTGCAGTTTTGCAACATCAGATAGAAATCTGTTGATCCACTAATATAATTTCTACTCTGGTGAGTAGCATTTTGCCTCTCAAACTATCAAGGAAAGCAAGAAAACATGTTTTGTATTACAGCAGCAGTTCACAGTATCCATAACTTCTCCCTATTTAAGAAAGTTAGATTTCTGTTCTTTTGATAAGGAACAATAAGAGTGGACAGATAGTAAGGACATTTCAGCAGAAGTTTGTCCTCAAAATGAAAGTCTAAATAAATGGAAGTATTTGTCTTGCATTTCCACAGATTTGAAAATCTAAAGTTCCATTTAAGGCTGTCTTTCTGTCCAGTTAAAATCTAAAATCTGGATGGTTTGCTGTTTCGATCTAATTTCATTTAAAATTAAATCAAGGGAGACTGGATAAACTATTGGAGAGAATGTCAGACTGGCAAAAGCTGGAGAGGTTCCATTAGTAATCCTGACTGATCTGCTACCTATCTTGACATGGTGTGATGTGTACAAAGTGTTCCCTTAGAATGTGCTCGTGAGAGTGAGCCATGCAACCAGAGCGATGCTGTGATGCTGCTAGTGGCATTTTTATGGTTAAAAAGGGAGAAACTATGCTTTATTGTGTGTAGGTGTGGTTAAAATGGGTAAATGTTGGCAGGGATGGCCCTCAAGTGTTTCATGTGGAAGATACTGATGGCATTTCCAGTTTCTCACAGACCTGGTGCTTATACAACTGTAATAATAGATGTGCTATAAATTATTTTCTCCAGAGCTTTGTGTTTGCTTGACGATTCTCTGATCTGTGACCTATTAGTGTTTCTTACAGGAGCCTAAATTAAGAAACCTGTATAACCTATTGAGCTGCATATGCACAATGTGCTGTCGTTGAAAAGAGGAGAGAGGAAATAGAGGGAAGACAGAAGACTTTGATACATACTTAGGTTTCTGTTGCTCTCATTGCTAATGGTCAACCAGTGAGATTCTGTAGGTGGTAGCTAGTCTAAACCTGTGCTTAAAGATTGGGGAGTAGGCTGAGACTTGCATCAGGGACAGATAACCTTCTATCTGCATACTAAGACATCCTCCTTCAGTGTTTGGTGTTGCTGTTTCTCAGCTATAGGATCCTGAGCTAGATAAACCAAAAGCTTGAATCAGACAGAACACATAATAATTAATCAAGAATTGTTTTTTCTTGCTCAGTGCTGATCCCTGCTGCATATTGCTCTCCATAAAAGTGTCTGTTTCACACTCTTTGGAGCCTCTAAGTTCATCTAACTTGCAGTGATTTGAGTGCTTACAAATCATTTTTGTTTGATTCAGCAATAAGTTTGTGGTTAAATGCTTACCTTAAATGGTGCTGATCCAAGGTCTGTTCCAAGTCTGCATGGATTTTCTCTTGGATTAATAATTCTGATTCTGTATCTGGTGTGATGTTGATAGGAGGTACTGGCTGTTCTGCTCCTGTCTCCGTGAGTCCTCTTAGAGATTAGGCTTTTCTCTGGGTTGTACTAGTTCAGATTTTAGTGCTGAGGTGTCTGTGCTGTGCCTTATTTCTTGGAAAGCTTTTTTGTAGCCTCACTCGCTCCTGCTGTAATGCAGTTGTCTGCAGCCACTTGTGTCCAAAGCTGATTGTCTCCACCAAGAAACACAAAATGTGCACAGGTTATTTGCTCTTTCTCTGACTATTGAACTCTGTATCTGTTTACACATGCATCTCCTAGGGCTAACAGCTGACCACAGCTTGCTAAGGGGGTAGTGGTGATTTTGGCTTTGCCTAGATAACTTGCTGGGTTTGGACATCAACAAACATCACAGTGAATGGTATTTTGTCTGGTATTTTTTTGTTTGGAAATGTTTCTAGATGTTGATGTTTCTTTGCACTTTTTTTGTTGTTGTTGTGGATTACTTTAATTTTGGTTTGGCTTTTTGTTTTGTTTGTGATTCCTTCAGTAGTGGAATTTGGGCTCCTGTCACTCTGCTGGGAACAACCCTACGGTTCCTACTGAAACGCTGCTGATAGCTGCTACAATCCCAGTGGCATTCACAGCCACTGGTGTGTGCTAAATGGGCTTGCACAGGAGAATCACTCTTCATAAACCTCTACATGCTGAAATCCATTTAGTGCTTCCTTTCCAGAGCCCCAGCTGAGAAAATGCAGGGTTTTGTTAGGCTTGACCAAGTCACATCTTGCTCCCCGAGCAAAGGCAGCTAGGTGGATCTGTTCAGCAGCATTGCTGGAAAGAGAATTTTGACATGCTTAAGAGTTGCTCATTTAAAATGCTCAGTTTGTGCAGAGCATGCTGAAACCAGCCCCCTGCCCTGCTGCCTGCAGGTGTGGTGTGCTACTGCCTGTGCTGTTTGACCTCTACAGGCAAAGAAACTTATATGCACTTAAAAAGGACCATGTTTGTGTATCTCATTCCCTCTGGGTTATCTGCTTGGCTGACAGTAGTTACTGTGGAAAAGCACAAGGAAATGCATAGCAAGGCTCTAGGAAACAAAAGGAGAAGTATTGATTTGGATCAGCCTTTCCTGACTCTGCATCATTTCTACACCAAACCCCAGGTTGGAGGGAACCTAGTGACTAGAAGTGCTGACTGAAGCAAGTGAGTGAACAGGTTACAAGCAAATTAAAGCTGATAGAGAAACACAGGAACAACAAGTGTCTGTCTGACTCAACCCAAAGATGGGAGTCAGCTAATTAGACTGTCTTTGTACAAAATGTTGCATAAAGGACCTTTGTGTTAAGCTGTTATCCAGAATGTAAAGATTCTTTTGACTAGTGAACAAACTCTGTCTTTGAAAGAGGTCTAAGAAGTGTTGTATGTATTATCTGTCTGTACTGCTCTTCCCATGGTGACAGATGCAGCAGGACCATGTGGCTGGCAGGGAAGGGAGGTCCAGAAGCTGTGGCTGTTGTGTGATGGGTGTGCTTGGGGCACAGTTAGACCTGTAACATCATTCCATGTTTATGCCCCTTCTACTGCAGAACAAGTTGCTGTTAGTGCCTACATTTCTTGCACTTTCACCCACATGAATTTTCTTTCTGTCTTTTTCTGTTTAAGACTTACTCATTGACCACAGAGGCTTGGTTTGCTTTCAGGTCTTGTGACATGCTAGACCGTATTCCCAAGGATGTGTGTTGCTCTCCTTATGCTCCTTCTTTTTAGCTGGACATGCTTTGGGTGTTGTTTTTTTCTTTTGACACAGAATGAGCTTCATAACACTCACTGGGGGGAGGCCTCATCACAGACCTGTCACATCCATGAGTAGTTAGAAATGATGAGCTCCTGCCAGTATTCATAAAACTGGGGCTGCTAATACTTTTTGGTCTAATTATTTTTCCTGGCTCCTGAAACACTGAAAATAATCCAGTCCTTTTTTATTGTTTCATTCCTTTGGAATTGCAGCTGTCTCAAGCACACCTGTCTGTCCTGCTGCGTTCCCAACCATGAGCACTTTGATGCACAGAGAGATTACTTTTAACCAGAGAACAAAATATTGTTACTTCACATTGCTTTTGCTTTCCTGAGTGTGTTCATTCAATAGAGATGTCATCTCTTGTATTGCTTGCGGAAGTTCTTATTTTACTGCACCGCAGGCATGAGCAAACCTATGTTTTCTGTTGATTAAAATTGCACATTTTTGAGGCAGATAGGTACCACGTCCCTCTGGGACTGGAGCACAGCCAATGTCACAGGACAAAGAAGTTGGTTCCCGGTAAGGCTAAGTGCTTTGGACAGACCTCAGCAGGTTTCCCATCTCTGCAGAATGCAGAGAGCACAAAGCACTTCCAGTGCTTCCTCCCTGGGCCCTAGAGCAGCTTTGGTGGAATTAGAATTTAGTACCATATATGAGAATTCATTTAATCAGTAAATTAAATGCTTTCATGTGAGCCTGGGTATATTTAGAGCTTGGTTAAGCAGCTCACACAGTAGTTTGGGTACTCTTGTCCCCTCATCCTACTCCTATTGTCACTAGTATCTGTAAATCTTAATTGAAATTACAGAGCTGAAAAAGTGTCTAGTCTGACCTCGGCTGGGGTGAGAAGTGACTCTGGTCCTGGGCCAGCAAAGTAATCAACACTGTTTAACCATTTTTAATTGCACAGGTTCGTTGTTTTAAGGCTTGAAATAAGATTGTCACAGCCCAAAGTTAAATAGAAGGAAGGGGCTGGGAGGGGAGGCAGTGGCAGGTGGGACAGTCACTGCTCAAGGCTCTGTACAGTCTGTGTGTGGCTCTGGGTACTAACCCACTAACAGGCAAGGTGCTTCTTGTTTAAATGCTTTTTTAATTCTGACTGCATATTACTTAGGAACCTATTTCCAGAGTTAACTCTTGGAGAAGGATCCATCTAAGATGAGGAGCTATGTATTTAATCACAGGCTGCAAGATGTCGATGCCAGGGAACTGCAGGAAATTCTTGGTGCCTAGTGCTGTCATCTTCTGGTGTGGAAATGGTGCTGTGTTTAATATCTTGTTGACAAGTTTGGTGGCTGAGATGCCATGGCCAAGATGAGTTGTAAAATGAACTTTGTGCAGAAATTAAGTTGTTTTATTCCAACTCAAGAGGACAAAAATCTGACTGACACCCCTAGGAGTTCTGACATCTCCACTTGAGGTCATTTCAGCTGTGCCTTTGTAGCACTTTCTCTGATGTCTCCACATTCCCTGTACAATGGCTGTATCTGTCTGCAGCAGGAGCATGTGCTGTGACCCTGCTAATCTGGTTCTGGGACTCCCCTCTAATTTTCCATTGCATAACTGAGATCTCTCTCAGACATGCAAGTATGTGTGCTGGGGACAGGGACAGTCCTGTGAAGAATTATTCTGATTTTTTTTTTAGCTAAGGTTTTGGGTCAAAAATGACTTTTGGTCTAATTCCCATCTGTACCCTAGAGCTCAATGTAATTCTTACAGCAAATAGCACCTCTGCTGTGCCTCCTCCTTCGAGGTGTTTGCAGACATTACTATCTCCATAAGTCTCAGGCAAAAAAGAGGCTTTGTTTCCTCTGTTACTCCCCAGTCTGAACTCCTTCTGGAACACTCTGAAGGCTCCACTGAGACAAGGTGCCCTAGCCCTGCCCCTGGCTTTGTCACATACGAGGTATATTGAATCTCACCTTCCCTGATGTGGTCTGAGGACTTCAGCAAGCTGTTGCCAACTCGCTGAGGAGAGAGGACTCTAGGGAGAAACATGCTAGACTGATGGGAAGAGAGTGAGGGGGGAGGCCTTTAGATACCCTGTGCTGTCAAAGCAGAAAAGCACCACAAGAAGTTATAATGAGCAGGAAGAGTCTCCACAGATGTGACAGCTGAACTTCTGAATGAGCTGCAAAGTGCCTTTTAGCTCTTCCATGCATTGGCATTTCACATGGCAACTGCTCTGGAAGATGAGCAGTCTCTGCCTTCTGCTGAATTCTGTGCAAAGTATGAGGAAAGCAGAGTTGTCAAGCTTTGCTTCAAGGAATTAGGGCACTTGGGCTGAATCAGCTGGAAGACTCTCCTTCAGAGGAGAGCACTGTTCATAGCCAAACATACAAACCCCTCTCAACCACTCTCCCATGGGGGATCACACAGGTTTGAAACAGATTCCAGAAGTTAAGTGATCAATCTCAAAACTCTTTGGAAAATTCTGTGCATCTAGGCTGTTCTGGTGAAGGATGAAGAGTCCATGATTTCTGTGTGAAATATTGCATGGTGTTCCCCTGTGAGAACCTCAGCATGGGTACAAGGAGGGGCCAAGTCAAAAGACAGTGTCAGTAGAGAGGTTATCAGAGCACAAGCAAAAGGTGCATTCAGTATCCAACTGGTCAGGCAGTGACCTTATTCCACTCCCATTTAATCTCAGAATATAACCACACAGGCAGGAGCAGTGGATACACCACCATAGGGACAGTACTTGCCTGAGCAGCATTGCCTCAGACACAGATGCATCTTCCTCAGATAATTGTGGTCTTTGGTTATTTAGTTACTTTGTAATGATTGTTGGTTTGGTTTTGTCTGTTTGGGTGTTTTAATGTAAAACATGCAGTGTGATTTTACTTAAGTAACAATGGCTAAATAATAATGAAATATAATGACTAAATTTTAAAGGAGACTATTCTGCTCTGCATTCATTGTGGGTGTTCTGGAGGTTTACAAGTCAAAGGAAAGATTTGTCTTGGCTGTCATGTATTTCTTACACATGAAATGTGTCACTGGATCCATCTAAGCTAGATGTAAGAGGAAGGACAGGTAGATCAGACAGATGAGTATAAATTAAGACTTCTACTTATGCCTTGTGGCATAACATGTGAAAACCTGCTAAAAGGTGGAAGAAAATAATGATCAACCCAAATAGCTATTTTTTTTCCTAAAAATATTTGTCCCATTGACTTTTACAAACCATTACTTGGGACAAAGTCTTACAAAGCCTTAGGATTCATTCTTGGTTATTTCTTCTTACAGTACATGTGTAAATGTGCTCCACATCAGCAGAGAGCTGCATTAAAATGTAGGTTAAAAGTGATGGTAATATTCCTGAAGTTATAGGTTATTTATGGAGTGCTGCTGCTTGAATCCTGCTCCATGTGAGCCACGGGGGATGCACAGAAAATGGACTTGAAGGCATAGTCAGACAATCAACTCTGCTCTTGTCCCCTGTTCTTTTTTTCCTGAACCAGTTCTTGGGGACAGCAAAGCTTTACAGGTGTGTTCCTCCTCCAAGTTTTTGTTCTGATGGATCCCTTTCCTCCTGTTCTGTGAGGTTTTTCGGGGGAGGGACCTTGGGGGGGACTGAGTTGAGATGTTTTACTTTTTCCTATGTTCAGGAATCTTAACTATTCATTTAAAGCAGCCATTACCTTTCAGCCTCGGTGTTTTCTAAGCACTTTTAGGTTTCATTTTATAATTTTTCTTCTGACTCTGTTTTCTGATGCCTTGAAAAAAATTATTTCCTCTCTAGATAGTGAATCTACTATTGCAACCACTCAGTTGTGCCTCCTCTGTCACTGGAGTCAGGAGCTTTTCCTTCACTGTTGTCCCTAAAATACACTCCATGCTTTCTCTGGGCTTGGCAGCTTCACTTTTTTGCCTTTTTACTGGGTGACTGATTTGCACATGATCTAGACCTAGAGTGTGTTGTGCTGTGGTTTTGTCTCATGCTTTAAGGAGTTGGTTTTCCATGCCTGAGTCCTGCACCAGTGAGCACAGCTACCACAAAAACACACAGACTATTCTAAGGGCAAAAGGGAGGACTTCTTTACCTGTAATCCTGTCTCTTTCACCTCTCACTTCTTGTCATTCAGAAAGAATTCCAGAGCTCTGTTTCAGTTGGGATTCTTGTAATAATGGAAAAATATAATTCCTTATATGATCCAGCAACTGGTTCCTTTCAGCAGTAAGACAAATGCAAATTAAGAGTGTTAATGTGGAGGGTTATTACGACCATCCTAATAGTGTGAGATTGATGTTATTTTTAAGTCCTTTTTATTGTTTAGGCTTTTGGTCTCACTGCCTTCTTTACTGTCATAGCAGAATTCTCTTTTGATGTCACTTTCCAAGTAGAGCAAAATCAGTCCTTTGTTTAGAGCACAGATTGTTTTACTCAGCACACCACTGAAATATGGAGATTTTGAATACAAAGTATGCATAGAATTTCAGTACAGTTCAATCTTCATTAAATCTGTCCTGGGTGAAATCTAACGTGAAGTATTCTTTCATGATTTTGCATCCAAAATCAAGAGTTACTCATGCTGAAACCTGAAACTTTAAATCTTCTGTCAAATGTGACAGAATATATATAGATTTAGCCAGAAGTCTGAGAAATATTTGAAGTGCTGCTGGAACAAGAACTTTGAGGCTGAGAGTGGCAGTTGAATTACCCAGATTCATGAGGTTAAGGAAGCTGAAGGAACTTTTTGACTCCTTTCTTGTAAGTGATTTTGTAAAGAGAACTTTTTCCTCCACCATTGCTACCCTTGATAAAGCTGTTATAAAAGTTAAAACATTTATCAAAGCTGCCACAGATCCTATGACCCATAGAAGGAGTATCAGAACTTAATTGCAATAGCTGTGTAATTTCAGAACTTCCCTTCCCTTGTTCATCTACTCTCTGACCTTTATCTCAGCTTCTAATTTCCTTCTGTAATTGACTCTTCTTTCTAGTGCAGGAAACTATGACAGCAAATGCATCTTCTTAGTACAGAGGAAGATCCAAACAGTGCAGCATCAGTGGTTCTGAGTGGGGATGTCCAGTTGAGTGGGAATGTCTGGTTTTGAAGCAGGTCCTTCCTTTTATTAGCACTTTTCCTTCTATTGTGTCTCTTTTTCACTACTTTTCAAGCCCCAGTGATAATGCCTTCCCTTCCTCCCATCTGTCCCTTGTGTGGGTGTTTGACCTCTCCTCAGGAGGCTGTGCTTCCCTCACCCAAGGGCTTGGAACCAGCTGTCCCACTCCCTCTCAGCCTCCTTGATGTCTCTCACACTGTCTCCTGGACATGCAAAGCTGTGCTCCCTCCTGTCTACAGGTTTCACTCATAGGAGGGAGCTGCAGATTTGTATAGAAGTGCTACACTGGATTAGCATTTGTGGCTCTAGAGCTCAAAAACTAGTTCTCCTAGTCTTACACTGTCCTCCAGTAGTTCTCAAACAAGTATCTTGGAAGGAACAAGTGGTTTTTTTTCTTTGCAAAGATGAATAGGTTTAGTAGCTATAGTATAACCAGAAAAAATACTTTGCATTCTTCTTTAGATTGACTTGGAGATTTACTTGTCATGTTTGCTTTTTCCTAAGTGTTGTCTGTGGCCTGTACAGGGCCCACTTACATAGCACAGCTCCAAGAAAAATGGATAAGATCAGGTTTTCATGCCTACAGTAACTCCAAACCAGAGATGGGAGGAAGAAACATAGATAAGAGAAAGCAGCAAGAAATAACAGACACTTGAATAGTAAATGCATCCAATAAGTTGTAAAAAATAAGCAGGAAGCACCAAAGGCCACGTGAGTGAGCTGGGAATATGCACTCACGTGCAGAGCTGGGAGCCAAGTGATGAACAGCTGAAGGATCAGATTTGGTAACAGCTCAGGTGGAAGGGGAAGGGGAGAAGTGATACACGACTGACACAGAAATAGGATGTGTGTTTTGTCTGATAGAATGGTGCCTTTTGGACTGAATGAAAGGTATAAAAGGTAATTAGATATGGCTTGAGACATGCTGGCTAAGCTGAGCAGTGGGAAGCAGCAGAAGAGATTGGTTTCTCCAGGGAACACAGAGTGCATCAGTCTGGGGATGCAGCCTTGCTTCTGCACCTCCTGTGCTTACAGTGCAGCTGCTCCAGAGAAAACTCTCTAGGATCATCTCTAGACATATCACTATTACTACTTTACATATATTGAGGAAAGTTTAAACTGACAATCTATTCCCTGCTTAAGGTTTCTTAAGCAGACAAGAGAAAATATTTCACATTCAGCCTAAAAGCTGTTTTTGCTACTGCAACCAATGTCCAGCCCAGAATTAATGCTGATAGAGACTCTGAATGGCATTTTCTCTGCATATGAAGCAAGTGCTTGTCCCATCACATCATCTGAAGTGCAGCAGTGATCCAAGAGTGGCAGTGTGTACCTTTTTTGTAGTTACATCATGTAGCTCCATATATAGGCTAAACATTGGATCTATCCCTTTTGTAGGAAAAAGAAGTTGATGATATCTGAGGATGGAGACTGAATTGATCCAATGCCCATGGAAGCTACAGTGCATTAAACTGTAGCATTGTGTGTGTTACTATTTTGTACTGTGGCTTAAAATGTTAAAGAAAAAACCCAAAACCTCTGGTTTTGGAGTGTTGTGTGTTGTCATTTTTTCATCTGAGTATTTAATTCCCTCAGTCAGGGATCCTTTGTGAGGAATATTTGAGCCCTCAGATCACCAGTATAAGTGACAGGGACTGACTGTTGCTATGGCAGACTGTGATAATTAAATTTCTGTTCCCCCGCAGGAATCACAGACACCTGACAGACAAAACAGCAGAAGAAGTTCTCAGCTGAGGCAGAACAGGTAGAGAGCTTCCATTTCCATGACTATAACTTCTCTTCTTCTCCTGTCTGCTAAATTTCAGTAGATTTCCTTAAACCCTCAACCTTTTGTTCTTCCCTTCATTATTTCCTTAAGAATTTTTAAGGAGAACTCCCTTGGGATTATAATGTCTGAACTCTTTTTAGAGTAAGAGCTCTTGTTTGAATAAACTTTCCCCTTTTCATTGGAATCACTTTGCTCTTGTAAATTAAACCCAACCTTTGGAGTACAATAGTGATTACAACCTGCTCTGCATACTGAGCTGGGACACCTGCTCTAGTTCAGCGTTATAAAGAACATTATACTTTAACTACAGTTAAACATGATCATAAGTCTTTTTGAAATGGGGTGAGCTAAACATGCTGAATTTCAAGCACAACTTGCTAAACATTTTGCAGTCACTTCCATGAAATATCTGAGATCATGCTCCCAAGAGCTGGAATTGAATGCGAAACTGGTTGTAAAACCAGTGAGATGGCCCCGAAGGAAAATTTATTCTCTTCATAGATGTAGTTGCCACACAAATACATTAATTTCCCATGTCAAGAGATTAACTGTTATCTAGCTGATATTGTTTCCATGCAAAGCCAAACTGCATAATCCCTGTGAAATGAGAATACTTTTAGTCAGAAAAAAATGTTTTATGTAACATATAGCCCAATTATTTATCTAGCTATGCTAGCAAGTCCTTTCTAAACATGACAAGCTGAATGCCTAAAAACTGTAATTCATGCTTTAGCACTTGAACTTGCTCCTGACACTCCTCCAGTGAGTGTTTGAGACAGGTGTGTCAAGTAGCATTCTTGCCGAAGTGGGAAAAACCCCAAAATGCAGACGAAATACTTGGGATCAAACCCTGACTTCTACTGAACCAAATAACAGAACTGCTCTTTTAGTTTTGCTGTATGTTCAGACTCATCCTGCATATAATCAAGCTCATCTTAGCCCTACTTGAGCTCCAGGGATCCTAAGCAGCAGCAGAAAAATGTTGGAAGTGGAAGCTTCATTTTGTACACTTAACAGTTTTGGAGCATAGAGAAAGACACTTGGCTTAGGGGGAAGATTAGGACAGCAGGATATTTCTTATTAGGACAACATCCAAACATCACAGACCATCAGCTAGTAGTGTTTAACTGCAGCCAGTGAAGCTGTTACCGGTTCAGGTGAGTTAAGGATACTCCTACAATTCTGTATTGTTCTCTCCCACCCTCTGAAGAGTCTCAGGCAATTACCCACTTGGGTGCAGGTGCAGAAGGGTGAGGGAAAGTCCTGGATCTCACTGACAGAGTGAACAGCCTTGAGCAAATGACCTCATGAAGTCTCCAGAACAGTCTCACCATGTTGTCACTCTCATTACCTGCAAATGATAGAGACACAAAGCTTTGCGTTTCCAGGGGAGCAAATCTAGGAAAAACATGTTGAAATAACCCGAGCTGTGGTCTGCAAGTGTCAACATTAGCTGCTACATTTTAAGCTGAGGGAAAGACTTCTGTACCTGGCTCTGTGTTTTTTGAGAGGAGTTTTTAACGAAGTGATTAGCAGAAAGGAAACAAGCCATGGACACAAGGTCAGGAGGCAAAAGGCAAAGCAGTCTAAGGTGAGGTGGCTGTTTAATTTCCCTCCAAGCTCTGTTAAAACAGCTAAGCAAGAGCAAAAAACCTACCAAACCAAACCAAAATTCCCCCCCAACAAGCAATACCTAACCCTCAGCCTAAAACCAACCAAACAAGCAAAAAAACCAACCAACCCTCCCCCGCCAAAAGCACAACCAAAACACACAAAAGATCCCAAACAAACAAACCAAAGCAGAGACTCCAAACAAGCATAAACCCAAACATCACATTTTGCTCCTTATTTGCCACCTAGAGACTGTGTGCCTCTAGTTTGAGAGTGAGGTGCTAAATCCTGCTGTAATGGGGGCAAACCTGGTGCTGTACCCTCATTTACAAGAGATGCCAAATGCTACACAGGTACCAGAACTGGTTTTGTTCAGGAAGTTTCCAGCTGTCAAAGCTATTAAAGATGAGAAAACCTGATTGACTTAGTCTACATCAGCTTAAAGCAGAGTCAGATGACTTTGCCCTGCTCCCCTCCCTCAGTTTGTTAGAGTTGGGTCTCACAGCTCACAGTCAGTGCCTGGTGTAAATCCTGATCTGTGAGTGCTGGGAACTGACCTTGCTGCTGCATCTCTTGCCCCGTGGCTGGAGATTCTTCTGCCTGTCAAAACACCTCTCAGAGCTAATACCTTGTGTCCTATTTAAAATGCCTAAATAGTAACTTGCCATTCAAACTGCTCTCTGCCTCCTATTTTTCAGTAGCTGAAGCTTCAAAAATAGCTTTGCCTACAACTAAATAATCCATCGGTTTGTCTTGTAAGGTACCACTTTTAAAAACACCAGAAGTGAGTGTATCTTACCCCTAGAAATGTGTTTGCAAGACATTCATATTCTTCACTAGGACTTACCAGAAAGTGCAAGCATAGACTCATTTATCACACTCTTCAATTCTAGATGTTTCTTTATGTGCTGATTTTTTGCAAAGGCTTTAATTCCCCAGCTGGAGGCACTAAGCACCAGCCCATTTTGTTCCTGGCAAAACTGGAGGAAAGCTTATTTCAAATTTCTAATTAAAATTCTTTCTTGCTGTGTAAGGAGCCCTGACGGGATTCCTCAGGGTAGCTGGATGGCTTCTGATTGAATTACAACTGGCCCAATTGCTCGAACGTTTCATTTAAATGTTGTGAACTGAAAACAGCAATTAACTACAACCTGAGTGATAAAAAGCACTGCTTTACCTTCAACCCTCCCTTCTCGCACAGCTGATTCAAATTAGATGCTTAGTCACTGGGAAAAACAGCAAAACAAACAGAAAACCTTGAAACGAATCCAGAACCAAAAAGCAAACCAGGGGACACTGGATGGGAGGAGGAGACAGACATTCCTGCCCTGGGAGTCAGAGTTTTGCTCAGGGATGAGGAATGTGTGTGACTCTGGTGTGGAACTGCCCTCCTGAAATACAACTGTGCCTCTGATCTTCCATCCATCATCTCACCTTTACCAATATCCTCACCAGGTTTCTCTAGGGAATCACACTGCCCAGAGCTTCCCTGGAGAGCATTGGCTAGTCTGGTTAAAAATTCTGAGAGAAGCAGCTTGGCTAAACCCTCCCAGTCCTGCACATGAGCTGCACACTGGCACAGGGACATTTCTGCCAGGGCAATTTGCATCGATCCCTGGCTGGGTTATAGGTGTCTCCCAAAGCATGCAGCAATATCAGCTGCTACTTAGGGCGAAAATATGAGAATTTGGGGAGTATTATAACAAAACTGAATGCTGGGAGCACATGCAGTTTCCTCTGATCTGTTCTGGAAAGCCACTGTTTTACACATCAGAGAATCTGCTCTTCTTGGCTTTTTTAACTTTGTCAAAATCTAAAAATTACAAAGCTCATGGGAATTGGTCTAAATCTAGACCAAGATCTAGTGCTTCAAAAATATTCTTAGTTGTTGATGACTGATAGGACCTTGACAATTGGAAGAAAATAAATGTATTAATTACAGTGATCCACAGTGTTTAAATTGCCAACTTGATTATCATAATTGCCACAGCACAGTGACTGAATCAGAGTGAGTTATTAGTAGGACTAATGTGTTCCCATTATAGAGTTTTCAATGACTGTATCAATATCCACAGTTCAGAATAAAACCTCTCCTTGTGTTCCTGCATTAGGAACAGCTCAAATTAAACTAGAAGAGCTATACTGGGGGGAAAAGCAAACCACACAACAAAAGGCAAAACCAGAGCCGTTGAAAAAGGCAGCAAAGAAACCCACAATTAATTAGCCTTCTGAAGCAGCCACAGCAATTTCCTAGGTAAAAAGGAGAGAGCACAAAGCACTGAATGAGGACCAATGTCACCCGGCTCAGGTGCAAGGACAGAGCCTTACTCTGGTGGCTGCAAACTGTTCTGGCTCTGCCTGGGGCATGTCAGCCACCAATGTCTTTCACTTTGTCTTTTCACTATAGTACCTAACCAAGGGCTGATTCTTCCAAGGAAAAATGAGCCTCTACTTTGTTTCGATATTCCTCAACTTATTTGCAGTTAGAAATTCTGATGGAATTGCACAGAATTATTTCATGTGCCATTTTTCTTTGGGGCTTCCTTCTTCTGCAGATTACAGCAAACAGTAATAACATAACTGAGTATCTGCATTCATATGGATCTAAGAATATAATCTATCAAATACCATTTGAATCATGTTATATATAATAATTATTTGCAGTTTGTTGTTCTTTTTCTGCAGTATAAACTCCATACTTCAAAGATGTTTATAAGGTATTTCCTTCCCACTCTCTGTACAGTTCTGCCTTTGTTTTTTGCTGCTATCCTCACACTAGGAGCAATTCAGGCAGAATTGCTCATTTTCCTTTTAGTTCCAAACAAACCCAAATGTGAAGGCAAAACTCAGATGAAAACAACATGGTTTAAGGAAAAGTCCTCACAATATGTTTTATGACATTTTTTGATGAAAGTGTGTGAGTTGACCCTGATCCTGCTAGAGTGAGCCACAAACTCAGATTATGGGGGAAAAAAAAAAGACTTTCTAAACTGGAAACTGTAGTTCAGCTCAAACTCTCCCACAAGTTAGGTCTGTGTATCAGTGGCCTAAACTGAATCCCAAATCACCTTTCAGCTCAAACCCTGAGCTCAAACTTCCACTAACACTGAAAATGTTCAGACTGGATTTGTATTCTATACCTATGGATATCTTCAGACCAATCTGGAGCAAATGTTTAGCAATGGATCCATTTTTATTTCAGGCCATTTGCATTTAAAAACAGTCCCTGAGGATCAGTTTGGTTCAAGGCAGAGTTTGGCTTCTAGGGAAAAGATAGATGGGCAGGCAGGAGGACAAATGGTAAGTTTAATTCTAGAGCTAAAAATAGCAAACTAATTTTAGCTTTAAACTGCTTTGAAAGGGTGTGGGCACAGCTTTGATGGGAAATTTGGTGTTTTGAGCAGTCTGTGAGAATTAGTGGCTCAGCCTAAGTGAAGGTTTGCTATCAGGTTGTTGCCTCTGCACTGATACCAGCCAGTCCCAGTTTGGATGTGCAGTCAGATTTTGAGGCTGTTTGGAAGGTTGCCTGATTTCTCTGGGTCTAGTATTTTAAAATTACAAGAAGTATTGGTTTGTAAGAGGTAATTTAATGGTACTAACAGGATCATTCCCATAAGGCTGATTCTGTTTGAGTACAATTGCCCTAGACAAGGGGGAACAAGGGAAGGTGAGGACTAGAGCTGAATCTTAGTGCAATCTTGGAAGTCCAAGGAGGGAGATTGAAATGTTTTTTTCCATCAGCACAACTGGACAGATTTGTTGTTGGAGAGAAAGAGCATACACCCTGAGACTTTTGTCATCAGCCCTTGCACAATTTGGCCTAAACCAGCCATTTATACTGTGAACTCTCACACCACGAAAAGCTCTTTGAAGTGCAGCACAGATTTCAGTTGTGCTGCTGAACTGTTTTACTGAGTCCAAATTCCCAACCCCCACATTAGTTTCTTCCATCCTTAAAAAATGGGCTGAAGAACAGTGTAAGGCTAAAGCCTTACTTCTAGAGAGAGCTTAACGATTTGCCAGGTTTGTTTTTCATATGGAAAACATTTTCATCAAAGCTACTTCAAAGAGGTTTTGTTGCGAAACACGTGAGAAACATTAAAAATGTCTTGTTTGACATTTCTGAGAGCATTTTGATTTTGGTCCAAAACAACATGTCTAAGTTGTTAAACTAATTTTAAAAGTTCCGTAAAATTCATAAGAGGTCAAATTAGGGTGGCAATTTTTGATTTTAATCAAACCCAAATAATTTCATTTGCCCAAGACTTCAGAGCTTTCCTACCTGGATTTCATTTTGCAGGGAACTCAAAATGCCTTCTCTTGGTTGGAAATGCAAGAGAATACATTCTTTAGAAGTCATAAAACTTTCCATAAACGAAGAGCCTGTAGCTAATTCCCATTTCTTTCACAAGAAAATACACCACATTTATGCATTGCTATTTCCAAAATCTAGTGTCATGAATATAAATCATCCTCCTAACAATTCATTCAGCAGAAGTATCCTGATATTGAGTATGTGCAGGTATATAATTTTTAAACCTGTACCCTCGCATCTTTCCAGGTATTGAACAATCTAATTATTTTCTAGTTGAATTTAGAGTCCTCAGAACTACTGAATATGCAGAGCCAGGATTACTCAAGAAAGTGTCTTCTGTTTTACATGACTGCAGAACTTTATCCATTCCAATTAACCTCATTCCTTCCAGGCAGGAAAAGGTGTTTGTCTCAGAAGCTGCAGGTTACAGAAACAAAAATGTGCAAGGTGTGCAGCCCCCAGGGCCTTACCTGCAGCAGAAACAACCGATTTTGTGTCAGATTTTAGCAGTTTTGTTCACTGAAATGAGTCGGAGCCAGCTGGAATTCCAGAACCCAGTTGGAAGTTCTAGCACCACAGTCTCTTCTCACTGTCTAAATAGAAAACTAGGCAAACAATGTAAAACTCACATAAGGATGATCATAATTTATACAAATAAATTGCACCGACTTTTGTTCAGTTTTTGTAGATAAGCGAATTCAAAGGACGTAATGTAAGGGAAAGAAATGGTCATCACACATTCTTTATATCTCTGCTTCCCTGGTATATAAAACAAGTTCAGTTTAGAAGGAAAAACTGTTAAATGCTGAGCTCCCATGGCTGTAATGTAAATGTTTTCAAAGCCTGTAATGTGCTATCAGCTAGATTCACACCGGGACCCAACTATTACAGTATCACGTTAAAGACATAAATCCACACCCGAGTCCTCCCGCAGCCCTGTCCGGCTGCCCCCGGAGGTGACTGTGTCGTGTGCCACTTTGTGTTTGCCATGGGACAGGCACACTGAGTCCTGGGGGTGATTGAAGTATTTGGTGTCTAGTGCCTGGGCATCCTCCACCCGAGACATTTCACCTCCTAGCTTGGAGCATGACCCAAAGAGACATTTGTGGTTCAACTACTCCACCTGTCTTTGGCTCCCCAGAAGACACGTGGTGGCTGGGATGTTCTCCTCTTCTCCAGTATCTCCATTACTGACTACTTGTCTGCACAGCTAGGTCAATAGTAGAACTGGTTGCTTTTCTCTCAGAGGGTGCTAATCAGGAGTCTTCAGATTTTCTCCCGCTGTAGCCAGCAGCAGCTCTGAAAATCAGTGTGTTTCACCTTTGTCCCATTCTCAAGACAATTTCTAAATTGTAGTTCCAGGGATCTCCTTGTTTAACAAAGGAAAGCCTTTCAATTCCAACTTCCATAACAGTATTTCATTTCATGGATTCTTGCTTAGAAATATAAGAGCTGCAAAGAAGACAAAACATATTTACATGCTAGAAAGCCTTTCCCATAACTACAGGTTTGATAAAGTTTTTAGACAAGAGTAGTGAATTCCTGTCCCAAGGGCAGGCAAACCATTTTTCAGTGTTCTCTTGCCTGTGAGAAGAAGCAGACGAGAACAGAGCACAATGCCCATGACTTGCTGATTTATCTTAATGCTTAGATTGTGTGGATTCTCTGTGAGAAATGATCACGTACCTTACGTGCTGCAAATTGGCTGCTGTGTGAAGAGTATTTCAGATTAAAGAGCTCACAACCTGCAGTCTATTCAACAAAGTCCTAGTCGCCTCCACTCCTGCCCCAATCCTAATCAAACAGACCCGAACCCACCAAACCACCCTGACAATCTGAAACAGAGCAACCTGCTCCGATGACTGACTTCCACTAAATTGCTTTCTTAGCATGCTCTGCTGTGGTTTTCACTTCAAAAAAAAGATTGGAGTATTCCCAAATAGCTTTTCAATTATAACAGAATTCCCTGGTCAGCAGCTTGAAGATTGTAGGCTAAGAAAACACATCTATTGCAGAAGATCTGAGAATGCAGTGATTAAGTGGCACAAGTGAATCATAACGAGATGAAATCTGAAATCAGGTTGCAGACACACAACCATATTCCCACACACTCTGCACCCCTCTCCCCCGACCGAGTGTGCTCCATGCCACAGCAGTTCTCAGCAAGGCTACGTCTAAAGAAGGTCATGGGAAGCCAATGTCACAGTGCACAGGGGCTGTGGGTGCCTTTGCTTTCTACTTACAGGATGCACATCTTGCCAAGTCTGCACAAACCCCATCACCCGTGAAGCACCGACAGGACGGGGAAAGAAGCACGAGCTGCTGCATCAGCTCAGAACCCATGAGATGCTGCAGGTCTCACTGCGCTTAAAATCCAGTGTAATCTTAGAAGGCAGATGGAGGACAAAGCCAAGGCTTTGTTTGCTTCTTTTAAAATCTCTGGGGACTGTGTAATTCCACCACAATTTGAACAATGCTAATGTGTAGAAAAATTGCAAGGGGAAGAAAACTCACTTTAATTCCTCTACTTCTGGCAGTTGTGTGGAGAACAACACGGGAAGTCAGAAACATGGTCCAATTTACTTGAACTTAAATTGCACTGCATCTTTTCTGTCTCAAATCTGGCAAAACTCAGGGCGTGTGAGGAACAACGTGTGACAGGAGAAGAATTTAATACAAAATACTCATAGAATCCCAAATTTATGAACCACCCTGAGGAACTCCAAAGGTCTAGATCATGTTTAGACCATGAAGAAAGAAACTCAGCAATTCTGTTCATATAGGAGACACATTTTTGCTCAGCCTCCACAAACACACCTATGTTAATAAGATCCTTTCTCCCCACTCGAGCAGAACATTTTTGGTATCTCTTGGATGTGCAGCTCATCCACACTCTGTGTCCCCTCCCCTCTTAAAAGCAATGGCAGTTCATTGTCTCAAGGAAATTATTAAATCAATCTGTCTGTCATAACAAGCAAATAGAGTAATGGGAGTTCTTTGCTTCCAAACTAGTTTGCACTAGAAAAGTCAACTATTCCTTTCTTTGGTGCCTTAATTAAAGGTCTTAATCCCTCTGATTTAACACTCCAAAAATGAGGACTGCGGCAGTGGGACATTTATTTCATACAGACATGCATGGTTTAGTCCATTTTACACAGACTGTCAGTGCTTGTGGCATATGTCCCTGCCAATTCCAGCCTTTTTCTGTAACAGCCATACCCAAGTGTGATTTTAGAGAGGACTCTGCCCAGACACATTGGTTTGGGCTATGAGCTGGATCTGTTGGTCCATTATGTGACTGTGGATACCTTAACCACTTTAACAATTCCATACCTGCAGTACTGAGCTCCTGACAGTCTTCCACAGTCACATCTCCAAGAGAGACTTCTCGAGATGAGACAGAGAGAAATTTTGTCAGATGCTTCCTACCTTTCAGCAGAGCAGTGCTACTTATCTGCATCATGCTGTCTGTTATAACATGATTAGAGCTATTTCATATCCAGTGACTCAACATAAATTGTTTCCTATTACAAGGTTTTATGAATGGTTCTAATCTCATTACTAAATACTACAAGCCCAGCTAGAGAGACATTTAGGTAACAGCCCTGAGCAAAAAGCCTTTGCAGCCTTCTGCAGGATAACATATATTAGACTCTTTTAATCTAAACTCAAACCTGTAATTACAGTTCCACAGAGTAATGAGCAGATGCTTCTGACCCAGCAAAGTCCTGCTCAACCCTTAAAACATGCTAATATACTCTGATTTACAGACAGAGCAAAACATGTTACATAGGATTGCCAATTAGCTCACAGCATGAAATAAATCTAACAGAGTTTCAAAGGTGTTTGAAAATGGTTTTTGCCTATAAGCAGAGGATATAAATCTGAAACTAAACTGGGAGGGAGAAGGAAAAATAAATTAAATATACATATATATCCACCAGAACACTACAAGACACAGAGGAGCTATCATAAACTCCACCTTGTTTGTGACCTTCTCCTGGTTTCTCCAGTCACTGCAATTATCAGGAGGAAAACCATACTTAATAGATACTTTTGCTGTAGGGCATACAACACCCTCCTGCAGGTTTTTTTTGGATTATGATTTGAGGCATGCAGTGACACAACTTCCTACAGCTTTTGTCAAGTGTAGCATAGTCCCTTCTACAAGACATGCAAGTAAATGAAGAGCAGAAGAGAGACAAATTCCATTCATCTAGCAACAAAGTGCTGAAAACATCCCTGTTAGACCAGCTGAGTAATGCAAATGCCTAGCGAGTATGTTAACCCAGAAGCCAATCATTGACTTGACTCTTGCTGAAAGTTCACTGTGTCATCTTCCCTTTGCCAAGCCAGAGTTTCTGTACAAAATGGCTTCTGTAAAAAGAAGTTTCTGTATAAGTTTCTGTATAAAACACCATCTAAATTTAGCACTGCATAGGAAATATCACTGAGAGCTCTGAAATATAAAATGCGTGGGAAGCATCTGGGTTAACTCTTATGTTGAGAGGTTGGGACAGAAGGAGATTATGGTAGGAATCAAGTAGAGGTTTAAACAGCATTGCACATCCTCAGTGCTTCCAAGCTGCACTCACTGTAAGAAAACCTAGAGCACTTGGAAGTCCTTCCAGTATCCAATACTGCTGTCAGAAATGGTCTGACTAACATTTAATGATGCTGCTGTGGCAATCAAGGTTCACTGAAGACAATTCTTTCTGGTTGTGAAGACCAAGAAAGAACTTCAATTTAGGACTACGTCCAAACTTTCATATGGTAAACATACTCTTTGTCAATAATTCAAGCCAGAAGGAGATGACTGCCACTAGCTTCATGTGTGTTTTCTTAGAACAATTCAACATAGAATCAGAAGTGAGAGATTTATGAGATATTTAGAAATGACAAATTTCATGTACATCTCTGTCAAGGAGTTGGGAAATTTTATCAGGCTCACATTTTCTGAGGTTGTTTTGGATTTTCTGGTCCCAGGAGGATCAGGCTTGGCATTCAGTGGGTGTAAGTGAAGCCAAAGTAGTAGCTGCTGGTGCAGAAGGCACAGGCATGGGACCACCAAGTTTGAGCACTAGGTCTATCTCTTTGCCTGAACTGCTTACTCCATTTCAACAACAATTTTTCAACATTCTGCAATAAAATGTTGATTTCCTCAGAAGAGACTGTTTTTCTGGCTGGTTCCAAAGGACAAAATGTGTAAACCAAATGTTGGTCAACCCCCTCAGCTTTTTGTTTGCTATAGCAAAACAGAAGTGAGGCTCAAGAGTTATATCCCAGGCAACTGAAAATAGTGTTTACATAAATGCTTTGAAACTTCCAAATCAAAGCGAGCAGTCAGCAAATATAGTGCCCAGAAAATGGAAGGGGTTTCTAATTGCCAATCAATAGCAGGACAGAACAGTGAGAGCATTTTCAGCTTATCTAGCAATACTTGCAACTATTTAAAGCAGAAAGGAGACACAGGTGAAGAGGCATGAGCAGCAGTCATAGAGAGAGGCTATAAAAACTGCAGCTGGATTAAAGCCCTTCCTCCAACTAAGCACAAACTGGTGCTGCAGCTCTGATCTGCAGAAGTTAATTTCATATCAAAAGATAAAAGGAATGTTATTGTGAAGCAAATCTCCCTCTCTCCCCCCTCAACGTGGAGCAGCCTCGTCCGGAATTTTTAGCTGCTGTTTTGGCTCAGAAGGAATAAGTTTGCTCTCTCCCCTCTGAAACTCTTCTAGTCTCAGCTATCCAGGCTTCTGAAAAGCAACCAGATGAAATGACCCCAAGCAGATCCAAAGTGCAAACAAAATGCTGCATCCAGTCCTTCTATAAAATGGTACATCCCAGGATCCACCCTCCCAAACCTCTGACGTAAATACTTTTGTCAGAAACCTCTTCATATTGCCCATTGTCCAAAGCCACAGACAAATCCTTCACAGGCTTGTTCTACTTGACCTCCTTGAGTCAGCTCTTCTAGTACTACCTGCCACCTCTTGCAAAATTATGTAGCCTAAGCTCTTGCATTGGTCACTTAGAATTTTCTCGTTATTGTACTTCTGATAAAGTTTTCCTCTCTCTGTCTTGAAACTGAGTTGATAAAGCTGTGACCAAGTTCCATTCCTAATTATTAAATCCTTCCTTCTTTCTCAGGGACTTGTATGCAGGCAGCAACTGTATTCTGTTCTGAGTTTAACACTTACACACACTCCCCAAGACAAATTCATTTCCCCCTTCCAGTTATTCAAAGGTCTATTCAAATCTTGTATTTCCAGCATCACTTTTAATTCAGATTGACAATAACAATCTTTCCTGAGTTCTTTGACCATTCCCTCCAGGAACTTATCCCAGTTATGCCCTAAGCAATGCAAGGGACAGGCCATTACAGAGCTGGGACAAAATGCTCCGTGAGAGTTCAGTGCCTGAATCAGCAGTACGCCGGCTTAATGAGCTGCCACGATTTATTGTGCCTCTCTGGAAACAAGTGGCCTTCTGGTCTCAGGAGACCAATGTGAAGTGACGTATTGAGGCAGCACTGGCATTTCCATCATCTCTGTTCCCAGGGCTGGAGCCTGAGGATAAGGGTACTGCTGATCTGAACAGCATGCAGCATCAGGACATACACCACGAGGAAACGGCCAAGTCACAGCGAGAAGACATGGCCTTGGCTCTCTCTGAGCTGTGGGTTAAAGTGACCGAAGGAAGTTGTAAAACAAAATCATGTTTGTTGCATAAACATTTATATGGGCTCTGTGTTGACTCCCTGCAGAGTCCTGGACCCAGGAATAAGGTCTGTGAGACAAACAAAAAGCAGGAAACGATGAAAAATGAGTCATTTTCCCCCTGCTCACCTTGATCCCATCCCCTCCACCTGATGCTTGTGTACATATCCTGCTCCAAGTAGGTCTGTGGTAACTGAGAAAGAGATGTGTATTTCTGGGTTAGTAACCCTGTCCCACTGCAGTCTTTGGTCATTTCAATCCAGTGCCAGTGTCCAGCACTTCCTGACCTACCAGACACAGCACCTGGTCCAGCATTCCTTGGCATCCCACCGGGCACAAACTGCTGCAGTCACAGGCCTCGTGCATCAAATAGATGTACTTCAGTGTGAGAGTGACAGGAGATAGCAATGAGCTGCAGGCATTCAGGTTACCTTAAGGGTCACATGAGCCATATTGTCCTCTGACAAAATCTCTCTTTAAAGTAAAGAAACATTGCATGCCAATAGGAAAACCTCAGTTTGGTGCAGTTTGGGTTCATGGCAGCGTAGCTCTGCTAGTAGCACCAGACACAGGAGAAATGGAAGGAAGGAATAGAAGGAAAATGTATCAAATCATGATCTTTTTTTTCTTTTTACATCACCTCCCAAATGTTTTTAAGGTTATTCCTTTTTCCACTTCCCCCTTTCTCCCACCTGACTTCACATAGAGAAGACCAACAGGACACAGAGGTTCTGCCAGACAGCTCACTGTGCACAGCCACGAATTATTTGGCATCATAGTGTAAGAAAAAAAGCAAGCTGCAGCCTGTCTCAGATAAATACAGGGAGAGAATGCTACATCTGAGAAGTCCAGTCAGAATTCAACTCACAGCAAAAATGTAATTCACTGCAGTGTAGAGCAGTTCATCGTGACACTGCAAACCCTACGGAACACGGTCCGAGTTCTCCAGACCTCCCACACCTGGTGCTGGCAGAGATGTCTGCATGGCTTTTCCTCTGGAGCTAGCGTGCAATTTATTGCCATTTGCTAAATAGCCAAGTAATTCTGTGCTCTCCTGCTCGTCCCTGCTGCCCCTGAGTCCATGGTTCCCCAGCACTTCCCTCCAGCTGGAGCAGCAATCCTTCATTTACAGCCATGGCTGTTACTGTACTCTGGGCACACATAACACTTGGCAGAACAGGGACGTAGAGCTGTCTGTTCTGTCTGGCATACATCAAGAAATCCAGCATGCTAGGCAGCAAACCTGTTGAAATGAGGGAAGCCAGAGCTGGACCTGAGTTCAGTTCAGATTTCCCTCATACCCATGGCCATACAAAGCTGTGGTTCAGCTGTGTTCCACTACACACAGAAAGGACCTTCTGACATTGAACAGCTGAGTGTTCAGTGTCTGCACATCACCTGGTTTAAAATAACCCAGCTGGGGTGTCAGAAGCAGCCTCCTCTGTCAGCCTGGTGCCCTGCACAGCCCCTGTGAGCTGTGCTCAGCAGGCAGAGCAGAGCACAGCACTGGCACAGCTGTGCTGCTCCAGCTGCAGCAGTGCAGGGAGCTCTGAGCTCTGCTGCACCTCCCATGTGCTGCATCCATGCACCTGGCACAGCTTACCCAGGGTCTGCTGCAGGATGGAGTCAGCAGACAGAGCTGCAGCTAGGAGGGTTACACTGGCCCCAGGTTAGACCACAGCAGAAACTGAGGAAAGCTAAAGTTTGATGGTGCTGGTCAGAAGGTGACTCTATGAAATGCTTCATGGAAATTGACTGATTTCCTGGAGGGTTTTTTTTGTGAGGAAGTCGCATATCAATGTTGTTTTAAATTTGCACCTTGAAAGCATTTCAAAATAGTGCAAACACTTTGTTGTGGCATTTCTGAAAATGAGGAATTCTCTTCCTTTTGTTCAGTAATTGCTTTAAAACTGAGGCAGTTAAAGTTTAAACAAAATATTTGGCTTCAGCTGATACTTTGCTTTAGATGTTCTTATTCAAAAACTTCAAACAAGTCTCAGTTTGATATGGGAATGTTTGAAACAGTAATATCTGAAGTCTCTGGGTTTCTCATCCCTTACTATTCAACCCAGTTCTGCCTGTCAGCAAAGGAATCAGTTGCAGAACCTTTGCTGAATCACTGTGCTGTGTAGAAGGATCCAAGCTCTCACACACACAGAGGAAGCTGCAGCAAGTGTAAAAGAGGCTCTGAGGCAATTGCTGGTTCGAGGGAGGCAACTCGTTCAGCCTTACAGTGTCATGAGGATTGCCAAGTAGTGCATAGGTGAAAAACTGCAAGGAATAAAAGGAGCAAATCCATATTGGGTGATGGGGGTGTGAGTGCTGAGAGCAGGGAGGAACACAGAAGAAAGTTCAGGCTGAAGTTTTGTGTCATTGCCCAAGGTAAGAGCAGTTCCTGCTGTGCAGTGGTTAAGAAGACCTTACACCACAGAATGATGCTCGACATGCTGCAAGATTGCAACAGCCTCATCTAACTTACCTCAGTGGTGTTCAAAGAGAACATGTCCGACGAGAAAGAGTCCATAAATTGTTAGCAACACCCTCCAACCTGCAGTAAATTTATTACTGGGTAAAAAGTTGCCAAACAGATAGCCCTGAGAAAAGAAGCCTGAAATTTCTCAAAGAGGAAGACGTGCCAGAGATGGTGCAATCACAGACCTGCAGTGCTTTGGAGGGCCCAATGGAAGACACTTCAGGTTGAAGAAGGAATTCAAGGCCTCTATGCAGCATCTGTGACCAAATGTCTGGGGAGTGTGCTTTTGGGTCACCTGGAAATTCGACTCTACAAGGAATTGAACAACATTATTTCAGCAAATCTGCCAAAGACTCGTCGGACAGGAATGAGCTCAGTTAACTGCTAGTCAGTGCAGGTGCAAACTGGTAAGGGAAGGCTCTCCAGTCCCTCACTGGAGCTCATGGAATGGGTGGCTGTACCCTGGCTGCAAATCACAGATGTGCTGCCTTCAATCCAGCAAATGATTTCTAAATCAAAGTGCAGAACCTGAGACATGCTCCTGCAACCTGCAGATCATCGAATCCTTAAGTGAATGGAAATCCTTCCTCTCTCCTGCCCTGTGTCCTGAGCCCTCAAGGGAGTGATTGGTGACACCCATACTATGCAGCATTGAAGAAATGATTATCTTTTTCAGTCTGAGGTGGAATATCATATGTAATGACACCAGCAAACTCTGTGGCTAGCCAAGTGTCACTAATGGGCACAGACAGAAGAGGTTAGTGTGTGTCCCCTCTGCTCCTGAAAGGTACACAGCAGTTTCTTGGGTGAACAATTAATGCTGTACTGGGTACTACTCACAACTGATAGCAGCTCTTTAGAGAGTTTTCTTCTGGTTTTCCCTTCTCAGTCTGAGCCAGTCTGTCTCAGCATGGCAGTGTTTTCACTATGAAATATTTACTCATTTACAGCTCTTAGTTATATAGATTCAATTTCTCTTTCATTCATGTTTATGTTTACATACCTTTCAACTTGCTCACTCACATGTAACCTGACCAAGTATAAGTGGCAAAATTTGCAGAAGGGAGTGCCTGATTTTTACTGGGCCTCATACAGATCTCTCTCTGCATTGCCTTCTAGGCCTTGCAGAGAGGTATTCTGAGGAGCCTGCCCTGGAAACACGTGCTAAAACCAGGCTCTTTATGTCCAAAGGAGCTCTGCATTAATCTTGCAGTGCCTTGGTTCCCCAGATAAACAGAGGAGTACTATCTCACTTCTACAGATACAGCTTTATGAGAATAAATATCCCATTATTTAAAAACTATTTTGATTCTGTAGTGATCAGAGAATGCTAAATGGACCTAGCCAAACCCAAAAACCACTGCATACATACATTCAATTTCCTATCTCTTCCCTTCTCACTTCCTTACAACACTTTATTCTGGATTTATGGTGGCAATATTGCCATGCAAATCCATCACAGCATGCTATGAGGGGCAGGTACCCTTAAGAAGCAGGAGCTTAAGCAGTAAATATCTTGCTAATGCAGCTTTGAGAAAAGCACTTTCTCTCTCAGCCCCACGTGCAGGTAATGACAGGCACTGCCTATGAGGTAGACAGCAAAGTTGGTGGAGAATATCTGCCATCCTTGGGTTAAAATTTCCCCCCCCCTTGTTGGTTCACCTTGTAGGACAAAAGAGGATCTTACAGCAGAACCAATAGTAGAACCACTGAGGTCACTGCTGACCAGAGCTGCATGTTACACCCTCTACTTCTCATCCCAATCATAAACCTCTTAAGCCTCTGTCCCACCTCAGCCTCAGGTCACACGTTATGGAGTGGACTTAGTTCTTAATGATTTATTATGTTTGGGAATTTTCCCTTCTTATCTCAATACCACCATCAATAACTTTATCTAGAGATCATGCTGCACTTCTGGGAGGCTTTTATCTTCTGAGGGGTTTTTGCCACAATGAACTTAATGCTGACGTTGGAGCACAGAACCTGTCTCTCCTGAGAGAACAGAACAATGGGAGACTGTGAAAGGATTCTGGCATTGACTGACTGCACATGCACAGGGGGATTATAAACAGTCATTAAGATGCTAAAATAAGAGAAATGTATCAAAATAATTCACACTAGTTTGGATTTTTTAACATAGGATTTGAAACAGATCTTTTTGCTTAATCCTAGTTAAGGATACCACTGTACTGGCAAAGAATATCTTCTTCTGATGTGTGGACTTCCTACCACTTCTGTGACCTGGGTAGATTTTTTTTTAATGTTGAGCCACGTTAGCTAAGGTCAGTGCTTTGATAAGAGATCTTGGGATGGAAGACAAGAGTCAGCCAGGTATATATGATGACTGATCACAGCATGTTTTATCTCATCCTTATTCCTGAATAAACCCCAAGAACATTGTCCAGTCAAACACTTTACTAAGTTCTTATGTTGTTAAAGACCCTACGATACACCTCAAGATTTGAACACTTGCAATTTTCCACCCAGAGCTGTAATAATCATCTAGCCCAATAATTCTTAGCAGGATGTTTTAGTCCCAGTTGGTACCAAAACTGGTGCAATATTGTTGTACACTACTGTTAACTGGCTGTGCTCTAACTGCTGTTTTTCAGTGGCCACAGAAGTGATCTCTCTGGAGCTGTTGTAGGGCAAGTTGGGTCTTATGTAGCTGACCCAACTTCCCTTCCCAACCCTGATTCTCCAGTGCCTCTCTGCCCTTGCTGCATTTTCCCCTTCATATTGCTGCTTTGGTTAGGGATCTATGATTATGCAGATATACAGATGGGGACCTGAGATAAAGAAAATCATGAAAATGCAGCCACACAGGCAGAGAGCTTGAATCAATATTTTTTAGTTCCCGGAAAAATACCTTGACAATTCGTCAATGATTCAGTAAGAGTCCACTAAGGCTTGCATCATGATGTTGACAGCTAAAGCACTTGCATTCTGTTTCCAGCTGCAGGGAACCTGAAGATCTCTGCTGCACTTATGTGTGTGAAAAACCCAGCGTGTCATCTGTTCTGAAGAACTTTTATTTCTTCTCCAAATTGTCCAGGTTGTGTAGCATATGAAAATATGACTGTAATTAACTGGTTACTCTTGGGATGGGGCAGAAATGAATAACAACATTGTAAGCTCAGAGAACCCCAGACTCAGACAGATAAATCAGTGTACTGTGTTGCTTGCACTGGACTTGGTGGCCAAGTTTCAGAGAAGAACAAGCAGCAGCAAACCTCCTAGAAGGCCCTGACTCAGATCACCTATGATAATAAGGCAAGAGAGCCAGAGTAGGCAGTCTGAGGTCTGTCTCCAGCCTCTGGGTGTGAGGATAAGGGTGCTGAAAGAGCCACTTTCCAACACAGCTGTGTGACCACGACTAGACTCAGGACAGAGCTGAGCCCAGACTGTGCAGTGGAGTGGAGCAGACTGGATTTGTTAGGCCAGGAGCATGATACTTTCCCTGTGCCATGTCGCCTCGAAGTCCCTTGTCTTGAACAGTCCTCTGTCTACATCACAATGAAACAGAAATTAAATTAATGCATTCATCCTAAATGGATTTACATAATTTGGTTTAGACATAGTATGTCATCTCCAGATGAAGGGAATAATGTAGAGAATACATCATCTCTTCTCCTTCCCAGACAAAAGAGCCAAACTAGGAAGATACAAAAGGAAGAGCAGACAGAGCGAACTGGAGCTTACAAGCAAAACAGATTTATCTGATAAGCTCTTCATAATTCTGCATCTACTGCAGGCTGCTGGCACAAGTCAGATACCTGCTAAGACTGGGCATGTTGAATTATTCATGCTTTGGCTTATAAATAATGCACTGTGTGCATATATCTAATTTAAATAGGCCTGCAAAGCCCAGTGGATCAGTGGCTGCATGCTGCCTGAAAGCAACAGATCATCTAGCCAGAGCCTCTTGGCTATTACCTGCCCTCAGCAAGGCTCTTCTAAAGGATAACATTTTAAAGACATTTTCTCTGACGTTTTTGTTGATGCAGTGATAACATTTTGTATGTAAGAGCTTAAGGAACTCAACTAGGAGTGCTGCACTGTACCAGGACACAGTCTACTTGGAACTTATCCTGCATAATTTTCCTATGTGATCATCCTTAATGACAACAGTGTTCTCTCTAACAAGGAGACTGCACATCTCATACTGCAGACAGAGTAAAAGAGTTGGTAACGCTACCAAGAAAGGACAATGGTACCTTGGGACAGTTGCTCTTGGGCATTCTTTAAGCAGCAAACAGAAAGAATGCACCCAACCCTTCCACACCATGCTGCTGAGGGACACATCCATGTCAGTAGCTTGGTGTGCAGCTGAGGTACAAGCTCCAGGTTGAGCTCTGGATGGAGAGACACTGAGGCAAGAGGCAGTGACTTGGCACCTCTCAGGATTTAACGGGATGCTTGTTTCTTTCCAACAATCCCAACATAGAGACTTCTGGCTTTGATTTACTACCAACCCCCATTTCATGTGCTCTGACTCACAACTGCTAATTAGGTGTTTCAGCATTTGCACATCTCCACTCAATCCACTGTATTCAAAATTAAAATCAATCTTACAGAGTTTAGAATTCTGCAGTTGGTAGTTATGGATTAATTCCAGATACAATGGTCAACAGGGTCTTGTGAAAAACCTTGAGGCCTGTCAGGCATAGCATGTCTGCCCTGCCAGATGTATGTGTGTCCTGCAGGCAAACAGACAGCACCATCCATGCCAGCCCAGTGATGTCAGCACAATATCTGTCAGGACAGAAATAGAGCTGCTGAGTATGGATATTGGAGATTTTCTGCATGTTAAACTGGGGTACTAACCACTTCACTCCTACCACAGAATCACCCAAGTTGGAAGAGATCTCCAAGTCATCTAGTCCACCTAGAAAACAGTGTGGTTTAGTCCATATGTTTTACAACACTGATTTTTATTTAATGTAGTCATGCAGACTCAATCTGATCAAGAACTATGAGGCATCAGGAAAGCAAGCCCTGCACAGTTTGAAGAGATTTCCTGGCAGAGATGTACCACGTGCAGTTCCTATGTGTAACATCTAGTCCACAAGGGAGCAGGTGGCACACTGAGAAAAGAGTTGACAAAGTCTGAGTGGGAAGCAAAAGAAAATCTTGCCTGAGGCAAGATCATCATA
>NW_008689627.1:144571-147823 GCF_000695815.1 Acanthisitta chloris
GAAGCATTCCACTCTGTGTCCTAATGGAGTCACTTCACAGATTACACCATTTTGGGAAACCTACTTTATAAGAGATGAGAGTCTCCCCCACAGCTTGTGTGTGGAGAATCTGGAAGAGAAGCTTTCCTGGTGGACTCCTTCCACAGCCCTCCTGGACTCCAGTGCCTTTTATACATCACCATTTTGGTTTTTCCCTCATCATCATGTTGAGTAGTAGTACATACGCCTGCAACGGGTTCAGGCATAAATGGACACAGACGATCTGCAAGTTCCTCTGGATCCAGTTTCTGTAGATTAATAACCTTTCATCCTCTCAATGCCACAGAGCAGCCTTTGGCTTATTTACTCAAAAACAAACCCCCAAAACCAAAGCCACTAAACAAACAGAGCACAAACCAGAGGATTTGAAAGCTTTCCAATTTCTTTAGTGGAAACCTCTGCTGCTAATCTCATCAATTGTTAGCATATACAATCTATGCTCTCATTTCCCCTGAGGATTTCAGCAAACTGTGGTGAACTCATCCAGCTTCCAGCCTGGGAAATGTTTCTCTTGCATGATACTCTTCTGTTACTTTCAGTTTTCCATAAATGCCTGAGTTGCTGTAAACCAGAGATTTACATTTTGATCCACAGATGACTTTGGGATGACCACTGGATAACAGCAATCACTGTCTCCAGAAGCAGCAACAGGTGTTCTACCTACTACTTCTACCTCCTCCACCCTTAATAAAAACTCAGCACAACACAAACAATCTTCCACCTCCAAAGAAATCTTGCTAAGAGAAGATATTGATCTTTTCCTCCTTTTCTTTTGCCTTGAGTTTTCTCCTGTTATTAGATATGGAGTTAGTTTTCCCTGTTCCTCACCCAGACTGCAAACATTAATAATACGGAATCAGATTCTCACTTGCCTGGAGCAATTTTATTTTCCACTAGCTGCTCACTAAATAGCAGTTAGAAGCAATGCCAGCAAATGGAGTGCTCCATGGCCCAGGGGGACAACACCCCCCGTTTTCCTTCACAGTCATTGCTTTAGGTCCCCTGAAGATTGTCTAAATTATCCACGATTCAGCCTTGGTCGCTGCAGCTACAGGAGTGAAGCAGGACTCTATGAAATCTTCACATTCCCACAGCACATCCCTAACCCCAGCATCAGCTCAGTACCGTCCTTAGTATGTGGAATATTCAGAAACAGAAGTTGGATACATTTGTTGGTCCATTGTAATTTTATTTTTGAGGAGAAAAAACTATCGCATGTTTCCACAAACAAATTCCCATAGAATTGAGGATGATTTTGCTGTCTATATTTTCGGCTGTGACAGCTGGTCTCTTCCTGATGTAAAGGCAAAAGTCAATCTTTCCTGATTAAAATGTGTCTTTTCCTAGGACAAGTCTGTTTAATATAGATGAGTGTGAAGCCAGTACAAATTTATCTGAAGCACAAAACTCCAAAGGGCTATTTCCTTCACTCTGTAACAACACCAACAGTACCTAGGTACACGTGTGAAAAAAGCTGCACAGGATGGTTGGACCTCATCTGCACTGCACAGGGACCAAGCTGGGTAGTTTAACCAGATACCAGGAGTGAACTGGGAAACTGATGAGTGAAGAAAAGCCAGATGAGTTCAGAGGAACACACTCTTCAGAGTGGTGTTCCTTAGTCTGCAAACAGGAGAATGTTATGGAAGTGATAGTACAAAGGATGAAAATCAAATCAGAAACAGAAGGCAATTTCCTCTAGGTAGAATTAGTGGGCAACTACAAAAACACAACCTCCTTAGATCTGTGTGTCACGTGTGGACACCAGCACAGGCTCTGTAGGAGCCCTTGGCTTGAAAATCTGTTATTAGACAGCCAGAGACTTCCAGAAGGGATAGCTGAAAGCATGAGAGGCTTCAGCATGAAGGACAACAGGTAGGCAAAGCACTTGAGCCTGTCCAGGGATTTCGGCAGAATAAGACAGGTGTGCCAAATCCTAAGGGACTGGAAAGGCTGGGTAGGGATGGACAGGCCTCTCAAGGAAGCTCAGTAAATGGGTCTGGGGGAGCCATGTGCAGGACAGCAAGGAAGGCACAGAGCAGCATAACCCTGCATGTCTTGCCAGAGAAGGTTGTGAATGCAAAAGTGTTTCCGTGGGCTCAAGGAAAGAACGGACAAATGTTTACAGGTGTGATCCATTTGGCTTTACCAGAGAGACAAACCACAACAGAACTTAGTTATTTGTCTCTGGCTGATGTTCATTTTTACTGGTTTTAATGATGAACAGCTTCCTTTCAGAAAACCACTTTCCAACACCCTGACCTCAGCACAAACCCCTGCTCTGCCTCTGCCCTGCAATGCTTTCCCAGGGGCAGTTAGTCTCATTTTCTGCTCCATGCACTTCAAGATCTGTGTTTTGCATCTAGAGTTGCACTGAAATAGCCTCACCTTAAACACAGCTCCTCCTCCCCAAGGCAAAATGGAACTGCTTTAGTATCTTTACCTTTATATTACAAATATGCTCTCAGTGGGGCCGTGTTTTTCTTTCTGCTCCCTCAAGTGTCAGCAGCTCTGCTGTCCAACATTCTGACTCCACTGAGGTGGGAAGCCAAACTGGTATCAAATCAACGAAAAGGAGAGCTGAGCCCACACTGGTCATGAGTTACTACATCCACCACAGCGAATTTATGGTTCAGCCTGCAGCATAGTCACCAAGAGAACGACTGCACTGCTGATACAGATGGAATTAAAGGCAGCAGAGCAGTGGCCCACACTGAAATCTGGCTGCAGACACCACAAATAAGGACCCTTGCTCTTGGGAAGGCAAAGCACTGTACTTCTTTCTAGGACATTGACTCTGCCAGGGCGACTCAGTCAGTTCTGTTGGATCATGTTTTCGTTATACATATGAAAAATAAAAATAATTTTATGTAAATTTTGTACAGGTATATAAAACCACTTTTTTTAAAACAAAAGGTTTTCCTGCAACTTAAAAAACCAGTGCTAAAAGTGCAAGAGGGAGAAAAGTAAAAAGATTGCCTTCCAGGGACAAAAAGGATAATGTAAGCTTTGGAAATTTGCTAAGGCTTAAGATTTGCTTCCTCAGCTCCTGCTGTCTCCTGCCATTTAATTAGATTTTAATTTTCTTTTTACATCCTTTTCCTCTGCAGGTTCTGAGAAGTAATTATTTCAATACCAATTGATTCGAAGGAACAGTCTCAATTCTGAATTAAGCAGCTTATGGAAGTTTGTCTTGTTCCTGGTTAAACATTC
>NW_008689627.1:147847-186298 GCF_000695815.1 Acanthisitta chloris
AAATCCAGCTGAAGCTGTGGAATTGCTTGGCCTGGCCAGCAGGAACTGCTCAGGTGTCTCAGCAATGTCAGGGATTCAGGGAAAGGCTTCCCAAACAAGCAAGCAGAGGCAGAGAAACCAAGTATTGGCTCAATCCTTTCTGTCCAGTGTGTCTGTCATGGAAACACCGTCGAGTTTTCACATGAGTCACAAACAGCACATAAAGTTACCAGTTCATCTCTGCTTATGTTGTAATGGACAATTAACTTCACAAACATGAGGCCTTTACAGTCCCTATACAAAAGACCAGTAAAGAGAACCTCAAATTGGCAGTTTTTACTTGCAGCACCAAGTTAGGGAACTTAGCAAACCAGAAATAAAGACACTCAAAACACTAGTTATAAAGAAATAACCCCCAAGCTCTGGGTGTTTGATGGAAGATCAAGATGAAGTTACAAAGTGTTTGCAAAAGAGGAAGAGGCAGTCAAATTTTGAACTAAAAGTCTTAAAGTATACAAGAACTGGAAAATATACATTCCCCATGAAGCAGCACATGGTGTGCCTTGCTCCTAGCTCGAAACAAATCCTTTCTCGTTCAGTGCAGGTTAAGAACAGGATTCACACCAAAACTCTCTGCATGTGCTCTCGTTGACCCTGCTCTGGGTGTTCACTGAAGGCAGGACAAGGACAGGTCTTAAGAGCAGATGTGATGCATGTGAGGATGGTGACAACACAAAGTGAAGAACTCTGCCCTGAGGGCCAAGTTCTCTGACCTCAGCCAACAACAAGGTGTTTAAATGCTAGTACTGGGGTTTGGTTCCAGTACCTCTCAGCTTCTGCAGGTCCCCACATCTTTTAATCTCTGCACTCTGGATTTTTGCTGATTGCTCATAAATTGGGTGTCTTGGATATACTGGACTCCTCTGCCTCTCCCTGTCTTGTGAGCCACAGCCCTGAAGCTGCAGACTCTGGAAGGTGCTTCCAACACTTGCAGGCTGCACATGTCAGATCTGTATTGGAAGCACTTACAGTGTGTGTACAGCAGGATCTCAGCAGCCTGCAGGGAATCAAGGTGTGTTTCCAAGCTGGAGACATCAGTCAAAAGTTACACGTTTTATAACCAATAAAGATTTCAACAAAATGCTGCTGAAGATTTGCCTGTCAGTTGCATCCTGAAGTCTCCTCCCAGGCTGTGAAAATCAAGTGAGAAAACAATGGTCTGCATCTTGGTTCTCACACTGCCACCATAAAAATGGTGAAGTGCTGCATCTTCTGAGCACTTCTCTGTAGCACAAACCATCCCATTCTGTGGAGAAAGTAGTTCAGATACAGAGAAATTAAATCAGTTTCTCAAGGTGGTAATATTTCTTCAGGAAACCAGAAAAAAACAAATCATGCACAGCTGGTCTATTTGGCTATCACAGATGAAAAATCTTGGGGCCGAAAAGTTGTCTGTATCTTCAAAAATAAGATGTACAAAGAAATCTAGACTGAGCTTGTAGTTGTATTTCATAACCTGCAATAAATCCTAATGAACATAAAAGTATCATTAAGCAATTAAAGTGCCTTTAACTTAGGTGTTCCTAGATTAATCCACACAATGACAGATTAATGGTTTTTGTGTGTGCTGCTCACCACGATTTGACTTGCAGATGGTCACATCCTCAACGAGGAATCGGCATTAGTCACTAGAGATAATGGAACAGCAGGAAATGGAACTGGAACTCAATTTACTACACACAGGTACTTAACAAATTACTTTCAAACCTAAAATGCTCAGGTAGAACTCTGAAATTGCATCTCAGATCTCACTCTGGTAAACCTGAATACTGCTCAGAGGAATGTGCTATTACCTCTGTTACCTGAAACAAAGGTAGACTCACAAAATCTATCTGACCACTTGAAGTACCACTGTGAACTGTACTGAAACTTTATATTGGTTTCCCAGGATACAGGGATAGTTAACTGGCAAAATCAGCAATAAAATCATTGACTGGTCAGAACTAAATCATGTTGACTACACTGCACAAACACCAGACTTGTACACATTTGTCTTTCTTTCTAAGCAATGACACTTTATTTTAGACTAAACTGCTTATTTTTCATGAGTGCAAACGTTCTAATCTCTTGTAGTAATTTAAAGAAGTTCCCATTCCCTTCCTCACCCCATTGCTCCATGCATGGCAATTAATTAGCACTTGTAAAAGTGAGGGGGAGGACCCTCTGTGGAGAAGGCAAGAAGAGACTTTGGGGAGGAAGAAAGTAGAGATGCGTGTGCAGGAAGGAAGAAGTAATAGCTAACTGAATAGAAATGTTCTCTGTTGGGCAATGCCATATCAGGAGACTCTCAGCTCTTTGCTGCCATGTCCTTAACAAAGGTTCTCTCCCTCCCTGTGATGGATATCAAGTCAACTATTGTGACCTTGGGGTTTATGAGGACGATGAGAACAGTTACACATAGCTGTGTGCATCTGTGCTGTGTTCACATCTCCATCACTTGCTAATCAGCCAAGACAAAATGAAGTAAAAAACCCATGTCTAAATCACAGAGACCTTGGGGCACAGTGCACTGACATAAGTATATTGGTTTTCCTTAAGTGTCTTAATTTTTGATGCTCAGAAATAAATGTTAATTCTGTAAGCTTCTGGGAATGCAGCTCCTGGTACATATCTTATATAAAGCTGCAAGACCTGGACATCACAGTGCAGACCTATTTCTCTTGGAAACATTCCCAGTGGAATTTGGAGTCAATTGAAAGGCCTAAGACAACAGAGAAAACACTCTCATCAGCTTATTGGCTGAACTAATGAAACCAGGACTCTGTGCTCAACTTCATGCAAATTTTCAAGATGAACTTAATGCTGAGAAACATCAATTCAGCCAAACATGTAAGCAAATGAATGACCTTAATCATGGGAATGTTCCCAGTGGGATCAATAAGCTGGCCTGTGCTGCTGCCACAAAGCATGCTAGAAAAACATCCTGGCTGAAAAATGCAAGGTGATACTACAAGGAGCCCAGCATGGCTAGAGGAATCCAGAATTAGGATACAGAAAAGAAAAGTAAGAAAGAAGAAAAAATAATGAACCCCATAACAGTCTTTCAGTTGAGACTCAGCATGTTAGAGACATTCAAACAGTGCTTGTGAATGATGCAAGATGAGGCACATCTGAAGATTTGTGTCAAGCCAGGCCAGAGAGCACAGGGTACAGGGACACTGAAGCACAAGGATTCTGTAGTTTAGGCAATAGCAAGGACAAATCATTCCTGTTCCTTAATTCTAAGGCCATGAATTGATCTGAAAGCATAGTGCTCTTTTAATAAACAGTAAAAATGATTGTGTTTAGATCCTTCTCCTGTGTTTGCACTCCAGAGCAAGGGATGAGCTCAGGAGTTCCCTGGGAGTCTAGGTCCTTGTGCCAAACCACCTCCTTGCAGCCAGCAGAGAGAGAAGGTGCTGTGGCTGGGACATCAGTCTGGATTGCCTCAGAACTGTCCACTTCAAGTGTGAACATGGTTGTTCTAACCTGGGTTTGCAGACAAACTCAGAACAGATTACTGCCAAAATCAACATCCAGTTCCTATGGTCCATCCTGACCATTTTCCAGCTCTCTGAGTATCAGGGCCAACATTTTGAGCAACACAAGAAATACCTTGCCACTCCTTTTTCAAATGTCAAGTTCTCATTTTATTTTATTTCATATTCTTAAGTACTTCAAAGTAAAATTGCCCTTATTATAATTTTCAAAGCATCAGTCCCTCTGGGAACAGAGATTTTTGAACTTGATCTTTACATTTTTCACTACAGAAGATATTTTTATTCCTGACACTTGCTTGGAAAAGGTTTAGGAAATCTTTCTCTTACCACAGCTACTCTGCACTCGTCCTCTAGTGATCCCAGCAGCTACACATGCCTTCAGAGGGGGAAGTGCTGACTCACCACTGGCTCTTCCACTTGAAGTGCAACTGCACTTTTGGCTCCTGACAGCAGAACAACTGTGGGAACTGACAAGGCCAACCCATGGTGCACAGACAGACTGCAAATGCAGCCTGCAAAAACACATGCAAAAGTGGCTGTTGCCCTGGACAGATAAAAACAGTATGTGGAATGCTTGAGGATGCAGATGGGAGTGTGGATGAATAATTATTAATCTCTAGCCTTCTTCAAGGGCTTTAAAACAGCAGGATTAAATTAAATGCCAAAGCTGAAGACTTTGTGATGTCAAGTGAATATAGGAAAGGAAAAGGAAAAAGGGGAGGAAAATGCTTTCATTTTCTCACTCAACGCGAATGACATTGCAAATGACAATCCAACATCCTCAGCAGCTTGGCCTAAGCAACAAACCTCGAAACTGTTATTGCACTGTTAGATGTAAACCAGCCACTACAAACAACACTAAAGGGAGGACAGACAGACTACTTCGGTTTGGGCTTCTTCGCCGTGTACAAAGCATCTCCACACACACCCACAGCAGCAGTTTGCCCTGGAAGTTGGGGGATGCAGCACTTAGGAACGTGTCTGTCAGATGCCCAGAGGTGGGGAAGATTACTGCCCAAAATAGCAGGGCATGAAGAGCACCAGATGCAGCAACGTGCAGAGAACGTGGAGAGAAACGGAGTACACCCTGCCCGTTTCCATGGGAACCACAGGGATGCTGGAGCTCTGGCTTTCCTAACTGGTTCCTGAACCATTCCTGGAGGAATACTGGGGCAAACAAAGGGAATCATGACTAAGTTAATACTACTAACTAATGTTACTAAATACAAAATCTTGGCTTTCAAACTGCAAGGTACACGGCCCGGCAGAGATTTCTCTCCCCGGTGAGCCAGCCCCGGCAGGAGTGTGTGTGCCAGGGTCAGGCCTGGCACAGCTGTGGTCTCCGAGCTCTGCCATCTCCACCAGCTCAGTGCCTGGGGATGCAGAGCAGGATTCCAGCACGACCAGCTGACTGGAGCTGTGACAGCTGTCAGTGGGACCATCCTCACCCGTGGTGGGCTGTGCTCGCACTCTTGGGTGTTTTTAGCACTGTGTATTAGCTCTCATTAGCTTCTGGTCCTTTCTGCCTGGTTTTGATTTTTCTTAAAATGCAGTGAAAGTTCCTACAGCAAAACAACATCATTGACATTTCAGACAAAGCTTGTCTTGAGATGGCAAAAGTATTGTGAATTTAACCTGTCCCCAGTGAATAATTGCTAAGTGAACCCTGCTAAGCCTTCAGCTGGGAGAGTCTGGGAATACATCATTTTTGGAGCCATTTATAAAATTTATAATTTCTAGATTTTTTTTTTTTGCTTTAGTTTTACACTTTTCTGTTGAGAAATGTAACTCAAGCCAGAGCCCTGAAAGAGAAAGGAAAGTTGCCTAGGAGGAACTGCACACATGATGGATATTTATATAGTGTGACAATGACATTTGACTTCAGGTTTTTTCTGACAGAAATCAGTTCCATTCAGCTCTGACCCACACCTCTTCGTCTTGACAGGCTGAGGAAAACATAACGTCTGACCCAAATGGAATGAGGTCTGAATTCCTCATTTTGTTCTCAAAAAACACTGACTAAAATTCCATAAATTTTAAAAGGGGAATTTTAAAAAATGATAGCTGTTGTTATTCTTGTATCTCTTTGTCTATAGCATAATCTGTGAAGTGCTGGTCAAACAGATGCATAAATTTAGTCTTTCTTTTCTTATTTTTTAATTTCCAAGGACCTTGTTATTCAAGGAGAATAACAATAAACTAACGAATGCATTGAGGATAAGAAGGGTGTGAAAGAGAAGAAAAGTGGTTAATTGCTCCTGTTTTGGTGAGGCTCCAGGGACACTAGCAGTGCCTTCCTCAGGCTAGCAAAACTTGGCCTACTTTTCCAAAATATCCTAGCATGTCTCTGAATCCCACAGCTCTGCCAGAATTGCAGCCTGTTAGGATTGTACCCAATCATTTCTGTGATTAGGACAGCACTGCCAGAAAACCAGGAAAATATGGAAAGCAATATTGATGACTTGACACATCATGATCTCTAGTGTCAAAACATACTGAGGTTCCCTTGGGGCAGTCCCTGAAACAATCTCTTGGGAGTGCAGTGGAAAGCCATGGCTTGAACACACAGACCCACTGTGCTCTGTATGTTAACTGAAGAGTTTGTTAGTTCTTCTGTAAATCCATTTTGTTTTCTCTGACTTCATCATCTGACTCCTTTGTGGAACTACTTAATGATCACACTAAGACAATATTGATGCTGAATACTGAGGCACTCGAGAAGACTCAAAGCAGCTTGTTCAAACTTCTCTCATCATTTCATGCATAACTACTGCTTATAAGTTACCACATCCCAAATACATATTATAATACATTACTTGGAATGGAAATGTTTGAATATTGTCATTTTCCTAGAAAGTAAAGATAAATGTTATCATTCCTTTGTACCTACTACTGTGTCAAAGATGAAATTCACACAAATCATTTTATGACACATCTGCAGCAAATATCTTAGCAAGAATGTCTTTCAGCATCCTGCACACAAGTACTTTCTGCATTTCATGTCAAAGAATCAGTAGCTTAAAACTCCAAATAAACCTCAGCCTTAGCTCAGGGATTTGAACCCAACCTTCCCTTGCTCCTGGGCAGTACACACTTCCCACCACACCACAGAGCTCTGCTGTGTTTTTCTTGCTCTCCTCTGGTGAGGAATATGAGTATCCTCTCTGTTAGCTGCAAAGTCACAAGGGTCACACAAATATCTGCAAGATAGGCAGACAGTGATGCTGCTGGAATCTTTGAAAATCAAGAGGAAATAACAGCAAACAAAACAATCCATCTGGAATCCAGATCAAGGGTTGTTTACCTTTTAGCACACACACACAACCATTGCAAGGAGAACATCCTCTCCTTCCTGCTCTTTGTGTAATACCTCTGGGCCCTTTTAGAACCTGTAACTATCAGAAGCCAAAAATCCCAACTCAGACAGATTATTATTGCAGTGCTTGGAAAGTTAAGTTATTCCAATGAGTCAGAGACACACCAAAAAATGAAGAGCTCTCCCTGCTCATTCAAAGGCTGTCCCATGGCTGCTTAAGGTTACAGGCTGATTCACTTGGCTTCTCTGGGTTTTTCCCAGCTAGCAGAGACCTTGGATGCTCTGAGACTCTCATATGCCAATCAAAACAAATTCTTAATAAACAAAGGAATCTTGCCTTTGAAATCCAGGGAGAATCATGCTGCAGAGCAGGAGCTATGCAATATTTTCCTTTCTGACACAGCTGCACTAACCCTCTAAAAGAACTCAGGAAATGTCACAAAATATCATTTTCTCATGCTCCAAACTGGAATTTCCCCCCCACTGTCCTCACAGGAGAAGTTGTTTGTGAATAGCAGAAAGAAGATCCCTTTGATTTTAGCAGTGAGGATTCAAGTGACTTTTTGCATGATGAGTCTTCTGCCTCAGCAGAGGTTGGAGCAGAGCTTCAGAGAGCAATTGCTTCAGTTTGTACTCTGCTTGAGCTATGGGGACAGTCTACATCTAGCCATACTGTAGCTTTAGAAATCCTGAGTAACAAAGATAGATAAGCTAAGAGCAAGAATGGGTTGAGTTTTCCTTTGGAGAATTTAGTTTTACCGCTAAGACTCAACTTTTGAAACACTCACCAAAGCAAAACTGGTGATTTGGGCTCCTGGAGTGTGAGAGTGCTTGGTGTTTGCAAAAGTGATGGATAGCTGATGAGCCCAGATGCAGTGGGTGTGAAGGAGCTGGAGGAGTGAATAATTTCTCTCACCTTACATTTCCCTACCTTGTGCACTGCAGTAATGTGTGAGATTGCTGTCAGTGTTTGCTACGGCAAAGTCTCCAGCAGATTTATACAAACCCTACTCATTTGGAATTTCCAATAACCTGAGCCAGAAGTCTGTGTTACCCAAACAGCTATTCTGATTCCTCATAGTTTTAGGGGTGCAGCTGGCTCAGCTAAGAAAAGCAGTAAGCTCAATTTACTGCTTTCCATTGACTGAGATCAATACCAAAGTCTGAGAGACCTTGTGGCATGTTAAATAAAAGTGGTGCAGTGTGCCCTGAAAACAAATGTAACAGCAGCAAGAGGCTGGGGAAAAACACAGAGGGGAAGGGGAGAGACACAGCCTTGTTCTGGGAGCCCAAGATGGTGAGCATCCTTTGGCTAAGAGTGAGGAAATCACACTAAAGGATGGTTGCAGACTGGCTGTAACAGAGTGCCTGCAGAATGAAATGCATTTGTAAGAAAAGCTTTTGGGAAGTCAGGAGGCTCAGATTGACTACAAACATCTTCTCTCCCCCTCATTTCCCTTGTTTGTCTCTCCTGAAGGGTGACCTCTCTCCGAGGATATTTGCTGAAAGGTAGATGTAAGGACTGAAGGGCAGAGCAGGAGAGAAGTGCAGGGAGCAGAGTTAAGTCCTCCACACATTGGCCCTGGTTTTGTGAGTACCTGTTCTGATCATGGGCTACAGAACTGGCTAATGTCCAGGCTCTCACACCTCCACAGCTCTCTGCTGTACAGTGCTTTTGCTGGGAATCATCAAATGACTCCACTGGAACAACTGGCCCAGCAATGTCAGCTGTCCCTCATCCTTTGCTTTATCTTGCCTTTCTAATGGATGTTTTAAAGACTTAAAAAAACAAAACAAGAACAAAAAATAAAGTCAAAGGTAAAGAAAATTTCAGCTTATTTCTGCAGAACATTTTTGATTCCACACACGTTTGCTAAGACATTTCTGAAACAAAAGTCAAAAAATATCAATTTTCCTACTTACTTCTATCCCTAGCTTGTCCTTTCTGTCTGTACTTCCTTGGGGATTTACCAACAAACTCCCAAGGGATCTGTGAGGGGTTCAGTGAATTGTGAATCCTCCACCACAGCTGGAGAGGGAAACACTGCTTGGTTTGGGTGTGATACTGAGCAGAAAGCTGAAAGTAAGGGCGGTTTGTACAATGTGTCCTCATAAGTACAAAATACCTGATATGCTAGAACTAGTAATTAAGGAAAGTAAGGACAGATTGACATAATGTTGCTCTGTGAAGTAAGCAGTAGAGTGTGCTCTGAAAATCTTGGTTACATGTGATAGAACTTGCATATTGTTGAGCCTTTCACACCTCACCTGCCCATGCTGCTCAGAGAGGAGCACAAACCACAGACAGGAGTGCACAGGTGCTGACTCAGCAAGAACACACCAGGAGTCCTTTCACTGAAAAAATGTATTCCAGGATGTTATAAATTGTGGCCCAATAAATTGGCAGGAGCCAGTCCAATTTAGGCAAATTCATTTATTGAGCAAGAGGCAGCAAGCAAAGCAGCGCGGGGCGGCTGGGAGCGTCTGCTCTGCCAACAGCACACACCTTGCTGGGCTTCAGCTCCCCCTTTTATACACCCTTTGGCCCATTTCCCAGAAATCCCCCCCAGTTTGATTCCCTGATACAAGTTTTGCTCTGCATGCATTTGCTGTTGCTAGGGAGTTGTCTGTCCTTCTCTGGTGGTCGTGGGGCACAGTCACATAGTCTTATTCTGGGGGTCTGGATACACACATCTTTTTTGGTGCAGCTGCACATTCTGTCCTTAGTCTGTCCCTTATCTTGCAACCCTACACACAGACTCAATGGTCTTACAGTGCCTGCACCCACAGCCTTGCTTCTGGCTATCTAAACACGAATTGCAACAACATCTCCCCTCGTTGCCAAATGGACATTTAACACAGTCCCTCCTTTTCTCTTTGTTACATCCATTAATTCGTGTTTCTAATTCACCAAATGCAATTTTAGCGGTATTAAATGCTGGCGTATGTAAGCAAGTGAGCAAGATTTGATTAACAAACAGGATCTTACTCATTACACAGCACAGTGACCATCTCCATTCAAATGGGAGCTCTGCATTCCCTGTCCTGCTGCTCCAAGCCCCAAGGGCAGGGGCTGAGCCTGGAGCACCTCATCCTTTCACTGCTGAGAACAATGGCTGAGAAAGAAATACACGTTTGACTTCTGGCACCTGTGACATGCCCACAGGTAGTCCTTGCTCAGTAACAGAACCAGCTACAGTCTTATGTGTGACTTCTGCGTGGCTCATTTATTACACATAACCTCTGCCTTAGCATGGAATATAAGCACAACCATATTTCAGGGCATAGGTATAAAAATGCTTGGCCCAGTGGATTCTTCTGTGCACAGGATTGTGAATTGTGCCCAGCAAGAGATGAACCTTCACACTTGGCCCTTAGCTGTCTCTTGTAAATTTGTAGTATGGGCACTGGAGACAAAACAATTCAGTCACTTCTTCCACAGCTCCTGTGTCCCTCATGTGAGATTCCCACCGAAGGGGCTGGTGGTCGGTGCTGCCTGCAGGATTCCAAAAAAAGGCTTGGGCTGCTGTAGCCTTGCTTTGGAGCCAAAGGGTGTGATAATGTGCATGGGTGAAAGTTGCCTGGAAAGTAGAAATGAGCAGAGCTGAGGGTTCAAACACCCATAACTGCCATTTCCCCTTTGAGCAAGAAATCAGCCCAGTCCTTCAAACTACAGCTTTCTTTTGTTGCCTGCATATGTTTAACCTCAAGGACAAAAAGGGCCATGCTCTGACAGTGAGCCTCATCCTTTTAAGAACTGGAAAGGGGAGATGGACAATATTGCTGCTGTAGCCCTGAATCCCACTTTCTTCAGTAGACTGTGTGTGGGTGTGCATGGGAACATCCTTAGGTTCTGTTTCAGAAGTAAAGCCTAACTTCAAATATTTCTTTTGTGCACGACCTCCAGTGTGCCAACTCTCTGCTCTTCTCTGCACGCTAAAGAAAGGGAGAACAGGGCCCAGAGGGAGAGAGTCCAAATGAGAACAAGGGGAGAGAAAGACACCATGAGAACAGAAGAATTTGGACAGCAATCAAACCAGTCTTGTACCCACCCCTTTCTCCCTGTATTTCAATTGCATGGTTTAAAATAATATCCTCAACTCTGGGAGGAATCTGCTTGTCTCTGAGTGTTTGATCTGGCATTGACTCTGTCTATATCTGCAACCCCATTACCGTGGGGAGGTCCTGAGGTTCTTTAGGAAGAGAAGAGGAGATGAAATGGCATGTAATGTGTTGGAGCCTGGCAAAAAGTACTGAAGAGAGTTGGACAAGAGCCAAATGCTTTCATTCCTAGCAGAAAGGCATTAAATGAGACTGGCTGCATTAACTGAGCATCCTTCTGATTACATAAATTGGCAGAAAAACCTCTGTGTATGTGCATTATATGTTTACATGCCAGTGTCACCATTCTGAAATCCTTTCTTTTCCATCCTACTGTAGATTGCTTTAAAGTTTACAGTAAGGCTGGGAACACCCAAAGAATGGAGAAAGAGAAGGTTCCTGTCAGCTTTATGTATCTTTGCTTATTCTGTGTCACCTGGGGCCCAACCCCCTACCTGGCTGCACACTAGGAGTGAATCAGACCATGGGTTTTGCAGGTCTTGGAGAAAAACTGCTTTGAAAAGTAAAGCCAAGATGCAAATAGGTCTTAGTCTTTCTTCTGTGAATTCATTAATTCATTGGTCATTGTTATGGATGACAATCGTAAGTATAAGATTAGCAAGCAAGGTGATAAAGTGCTGTCGTGCATAAAGGTTGTCTCACGGTCTCTGCTGGGACCCTCTTTCTTGCGCTGCGTGTAAAGTGAATGTTGCCTATTTGGGCTTGTGATTTCTGTGGTTTATCTCTTTATAAGGTTGATTTGTGCGTGCATCAAACCCTGGGTGGCAGCTCACTTGCCTCAGACACGTATGCTGTGGAACCAAGCAGTAGCTTTTATTGGAATTGCTCTCTGTACCTCAGGAAGGACAATGAAAACTCCTGGCATTTCTGCAGCAAACTTCTCTGCAAGACATGGCACACTCTGAACATGAAGATTATTCTACTGGTTTAGAAATAAATTTCAACTTTGGCTACTATATATTTCTTTGCCAAAAATGCTGGTGATCCATGGACATGTTATGACTTACTGAGTAAGGTGATAACCTTTGAATCATAAAGAGTTGAGGAAAGCCCTTGGTAAACAAGAGTCGCTGAAATGACTAGGTCTCTAATTGTTGTTCCTTCCCCTAGAAATCTAAATGCTACACATATTTTAGTGAAATGCCACTAGATTTTTGCTGCAGATCTTCAGGTTTAGTTATCTCTTAGATCTGAGGTTTGGTCTTGCATCTATTTTATTTGGTGAAATTTGTGGCCTTTTGACTACCACCAACTTCTATTCATTTTGGTTGGGATTCTCTGTCTATGTTCTCTGCTGGCACAGTTTCTGTGGGGTCACTCCCACTCCTGCAAAATTCGTGCAAAGAAGGCATAAAAGGCTGTCAAATTAGAATGATGGCATTCACATTGATTTTCCCAGTTAGTCAGAAGTGACTGCCTAAGCTGCAGAGCAGTGAATAATCAAATCCTGGGATTCTCAAGTCAGTGTGTTCAAGTGACCCATGACTGCACGGTACTTCATAATGCTCCACTGGATTTTGGCACTGGAGTCGTGTCTGCGGAACTCGTAATGTTCTAATCACACTGTATTCTCCAGAGCTGATTTAATCCCCACTGGCTGCAGGAAGACTAACATCAAACTGATCTGCAGTGAAATTCATCACACACAGGTTCATCAGATGTTCCCAGTCCAGACTGTGTACAGTGTGTGTGTGTGATTGTAATTAAAATTCTCCTGGCTTCACTAGGAAGGCGAGGATTTAGAAAAATAGCATTTTAGTTTTATCCAATGGTCTGCTGCTGTAAAATGCTTGAGTTTAAAACCAGCAGGTTTTTAGAGATAAAAATGCTAACAGCAGAGGTTCCCTGAGATCAGAAGAGAAGTCTCTGACTGCACCTAACTGGGCACAGTGTCTGTCTTCAGAGAGCCGAGGGGAATGGAGGTCATGAGGCATGAGACTAATGAAAAGTAGAAGATTAATTCTGTGGGACAAATCAGATTAGTTGGGCTGATTTTAGGAGAACTGAAATTCTATTTTGATTTCATTCTCTCACTGAAAAGCTGAGACTGAGGGTGTTTTTAGACAATTCATGGTGGGGTGTGACAGTTTTAATTCCCTGATGATTCACATGTCTGTACATTAGTTTCAATTCAGGATTTACTAATATTCCCTGAACTAGGTACTCTCATCTAGGGTAGGAGAGATCTCCTGCCTAATAGATCTGGCACTTGGGAAAACAACCTCCTAGTCATGGCTAGACAATATTTTCTGGGGAAGCAAAGGGCAACATCCCTTTGAGGACAGACCTGGCTTTCTACAGTGCACAGTATGTTTGGTGTGGTATATCTATGGTCCTAACCTCTATCCTGTTGGAGACCATCCTACAGAACTTGTTGCATCATGAAGTGGTCAGTCTCCTGTATGGCCAGCAGCAGCAGAGGTGGCACCAAGCAAGGCTAGTAAGGCAAAGCAAGGGAGAGCATGAACTACTGACTGTCTCTGGAAATTTGCAAGGATCCCAGTGGGGTGGTAATGGTTTATGTGTGAGTGGACAGACCAGGGAGAGCTGCAGCCCAGAGACACATGTGCAGCTCAAATGCAAAGGGCTGTTGATGGCTCTGTTGCTGTGGTGTGCCCAAGCTGATGAGTAACATGGATGAAACCTTTCCCTCCCAACAGGCCAGGAGGCTTCAACAGCTGGGATGCAAGCCTGGCCCTTGGCTGGGAGTTATGGGATCCTTGCCCATGTTTATTCTTCCTTCTTTATTCTCTCTTTTTCAGATAGCTCCACCTGAGTGAAGTATGCTCCTGTGAAATGGGAACTAACCAGGAGCAACATTGCTAGAACAATCGAAGGAAGCAACAAAGAGTTACAACTTCACCAATGTTCATTTTACTACCAGCAGGAGACATTTCTTCTGAAGTACAGATTTTTACTTTCTATTTTTCTTAGATTATTTCCAAAGGGTTTTATTTTCTCATCAAATAATGATTTCATGTTCTCCATTGCTCAGTTACTTGGTGTTATTATGTCTTTTGGAAATCCTTTGTGTCTGAATATATCTACAACTGTAGATGGTAAGTTATCCTACCTTCCCCTCAACATAAGAGATTGGAAATGTTCACCTCTACATTTGCAATATCAACAGCTTTCCCACTAGATCTGGAACTTTCATTTTGGTCAAGTCATTACAAGGGTGAGTTGCTGCTTAAAAGAATTAGAAAAGAGTTTACTCCCACCTTAGGCAGGTTCACTCATCGCATTTTGTGTTGTGCTTGAAATGTCAGCACAAAACCTTTCCTCTCTAGTTTTCCAATGAACACTTTAAACTGTTCACATCCTGTAGGGCAAGGAATTGGTTCTGAAATACTGTGCCCATGCAGCAAATCAGTATCGATCATCTCCCCAGGAACAAACGGTGAATCAGGGAAGTATTAAATACTTTTGGGTTTATTTATGTATTTAAATCCTATTCTACTTTTTATTAATGCAGATTATATGAGGAGTTACTAACTGAAAGAGTTAAGTTTCTGTTATCCTACTCATTGAAAAACTCTTGAGTTTTGAAACTGTAAGACCAAAACTAAATCTAAACAAGATAAATAAGGTATAGGCTGAAACTTGACAAGTTCCATCTGACCAAAGATTTAAGAAATAATAAAATAGATATGGATGGTAAAATAACCCAGAACAACTTCCATTTTCCATTGTAATGCAAACTGACACTCTCAAATGGCCACAGAACCTAGGAGCAGATAAACAGCAACAGAGGGAGAGGCACAAGCAAGGAACCAAAGGAAAATATGGTTGTGCTGATATGCTGACACTGAAGTCACCAGAAGAGAGACTCAAGAAGACCAAAGCAGCACTGCTATCATTGCCTTAGATCCTTCAACCCACCAATGCTCCTCAGGCTGTTTGGCAGAGCAGGGAGCAGCTGTGGCACCCGACTGAGCTGAGGACCTGCATTTCGCAGAGGTGGCACTTTTAGTTGCATGAAACGAGGCACGGAGGACTATTCTCTGCAGAGCTCCAGTGTCTGCAGCCATTCAGTAAAAGATGATTTGGCTATTAAATCATTTGGTTACAATGAACCAGAAAGGGCTGTTCGAGAGGCAACAGAGGAAAACTTCAGAAGTTTCCAGTTTCTTCACCCATGCAGACTGTCAGCAAGACTTTCTAAATCCCAGTAATTGCCTATGCCCTTTTCAAATAAAACTGCTCCCTTTGATTTTAGCATTTACTGTGTCTTTTCCACACAGCTGTGTACCATGCTAATACTGTTGCTTTATCAGCTCCTCTCCAGCCTGTTCACCTCACCAGAGAAGCAATTGTTCTCTGCAGAATATCCCTGATGCTTTGCCAAGGCCTAAATTTGAACAGCTCGAGTGAAGAGATTTCCAATGCTTCCTCTAAGTGGTTGATAACACAGTAATTATTCTTTCCATTTGGCAAATAATTCTATCTTTTCAGCCTTGGTTTCCCCTTTCTTTGTTTTGTAGCTGCCTTCTTTCCTATAGTCACAAGAAATACTTCTAATTTCTTTCATATCATCCTTTCGGTATTTTCAGGCAGATTTTCTCCTTCTGCCTCCTTAGTTAGTAGTTATTTTATGTCTACTTAATTCTTTTAACCTTTTCCTTCTAGGCTTCCTTAGCTTTTGGTGTGCCTTTCAAACAACTAAAGAAATCACCTTTGCAGACAGGATGCAAGTGCCATGCTGCTCAAGGCGACGTCATTGAGATTACAGAAAGGGCATTACACTGAAGACATGTTTTGCTAAGTAATTAAATGTTACTGGAAAAGAAGCTCCTTTTGAGAAACTCTTCTGCAACAACATCACCTCAGAATTCTCTAAGGACACCTACAAGAGGAAAACTGCATTAAACGAGGGATTAAAAGCCTCATAGTGTTCTTCTGAATTTAGAAGAAGACAGAAAAAGGAAGTAGTTATATCACAGAATCCTAGAATTTAAGGGTTGAAATGGAGCTTAGAGATCACCCAGCCCCAACCCCTGCCCTGGGCAGGGACACCTCCCACCAGAGCAGGTTGCTCAAGGCTCATCCAACCTGGCTGTGAACACTGCCAGGGTTGGGGCAGCCACAGCCTCCCTGGGCACCCTGGGACAGTGTCTCACCATTTCACCATTTTTGACACCTATGATATTTATGTAGACATTTTTTGAAGAGCAGAAGTGTTGAGTTACACAGAAAATGGAATAAACCACTGTTTTTGATTTAAAAGTTAATACATGAGATCAAAGAAAACAAACCCCACTTAAACCTCTTTAGGATGTGTATTACCAACTTACTTTAAATGTTGTTTTGTTATAGAATTGTTTCATCTAAAAGTTAAACCTCTTTAGGATGTGTATTATCAACTTACTTTAAATGTTTTTTTGTTATAGAATTGTTTCATCTAAAATACTACCCAGATAGTTCATATGTCTGTTTGAGAATTATTGTGCCATAATTCAAGATCTAATTAATTTTTAGCCCATTTTCTGAAAGTATTGAATGGAATAGTTTGAATCTTGTCTAAGTGGAAATCTCAGTACAGTCTTAACTGTAAAGTTATTGCTCACATTTTCATCCTAAAAAAACAAGGTTTCCATGTGATGTATTAGACAGGTGAGGTACTTACATTTATTTTTCCCTTGGTGCAGGTGTGTGTGTGCATGCCTGGATGTATGAGCTCCTAAACAACCAAGGTGTAGTCACCCATTGCCTCGTCACACAGAGACACCTTCACAAGGTGTTCTAACTCACTTTGTCCATCAGCAGTACCCAAAGAACAAAAGTACCCAAAGCAAAAGAAGGCAGACTTTATCTTCCACACTGACACTTTTGGACTTCAAACACTTCTCAAACCAGCACCTTCTCCAAGCTGATAACTAGTCAGGAATTGCTATAAAAATAGCCATCTTAGGCAAACTCAAAACTGTGTGTTGTGTCCAAAGGATAAATTCCAGTTATCAAAATGGCATTGAACAACTGTTCAAAAACCATTTCTTTGGGAGCCTGTGCTACATGATCACAAGTATTAGGAGATGGGTGATGGTGCCACAAGGGACCCTGGTTTTCCTGACGAAGGAAAAGGTGAATTAAGGAGGTTATTCTGCAGTGTCCCATCGACAGAGAAGGATGCAGACAGAGGATGCTTCCCCAGGTCTACCATTACCATCACCCATCATACTATTCCCTATGAATCACGAGGGCCTGGAACCAAACACCACACCTGTCACAAGAGGAGCTCTTATGAGGAGAGAGGTTCCAGGAGACAGCAAGAGGTATAACTTTCAGAAGTAGCAGGAGCTTCAGCAAATGGAGAGACACCTAAGCATCTCCTGTCTATACACTGCAGATGTTTTGCTTTGCAACTTCTTATTTCTCTTTGCCAGGCTCCTGAGAGTCAATTCCCAGCTTCCTAGGGGGACATGAAATGAAAGACTCTCACACATTTGTTTATTTTCAAGGAAAGAAAGTGAGAAAATCTTGCAACTCTTAGTGGAAAAGGAATGAACATCACCATCCTGATCACAGTGTCATGGATTAATTTTCAGTCTTGTCCCTCTGAAACTTTCTGTGCTTTAAGAAGTTCTGTTTCTCGTCTACTACTACAGCTTGCCATCTTCCCTTTTGTCTCTCCTTTGCCTCAGCAGATTAAACAACCTCCTTGCTCTGTGGTGGTAGAAAAACTGGCAAAGTTGCTTCACTTTTGGCCACATGGCACTTGGCTCTGTGCTGAAGCTCTTATATTTACACTTCTCACTCTAAAAAAAAGTGCAATTGCTTTCAATTCAAATTAAGGCACTTAAAATCCATTTGCTTTGCACAGATCTGAGACTGCCTGTGGACCAAATCCAATGGCAGTTGTGAGTTTGAGTGTGCTGTGGGACATCTCTAACCAGTCACAACTAAGCCAGCTCACTTTCTAGCAGTGACAGCATGGTGAGTGAAACGGCCAAATGGACAAAGGAATGAAATATAAGGTTAAACTTTGCCCCTAAAGCAAGGTTAGCTCTAGAAACTGCAGATTCTAAGTGCTGTTTCACATGGATGGTTACCCTTCTAATGAATCCTTCCAGTGGATTTTCCACCTTGGGTACCTTCTGTTGAAAACAAATGCAGTGCTCAGGAAGAACAAAAACAACCCTGTCAACACTACTTTTGAGATCATGTTTTCATGATCACTATACAAAACTAATAACACACATTCTTACCAGCTTTTTTTACCTGCCTGAACAAAATCTGTGACTTCAGTCCAAGCTAGCTTTTCTGCAAAACACCAGATATCTTCCCTTGGGAAAGCCCAGTCTTTGGCAGTGTTTTACTGGCAATATATTCTTCATCAAGAGATGAATCACCTCTAACAAAGCACTGAGACACTTATTCCATTCTTCCATTATTCATATAGGACCTCTAAGCCAAAGGGCAATGACTTCTGCTATATCACTTAAAAATAAAAATATCACTTCCTTTTCTGCCAATTCATCTTGCTTCCATTTTGACAAACTGCCATTGATTACTGGAATCACCCATTTAAATACTGCAAATATGATTTGTTCTTACTTCTAAGAAAATATTTCAGTGTTGGAAAGAGAGAAATTCAAATCTCTATATCCAAGGTGATGATTTCTATGGTGTTTTCAGCAAACAAACAATTTACACACAAATAACCAGCAAAAAAAAGGTCCTCAAACTCATGCCTAGGTATGCATTTTTGTGGTGGAATACATCAAGTCACTTACAGCTCATTACTTCACCTGTTTGGGAAATATAGAACCATAGAATAGAATCAACAAGGTTGGAAGATCATCCAGTCCTAGTGTCAGCCTGGCACTACCACTGTAACCAAAACCACATCACCCAGTGCCACATCAGACACCTCTGGAACACCTCCAGGGATGATGACTCCACCACCTCCCTGGGCAATATCCCAATGCCTGACTACCCTAATAGTGACATTTTTTGTTTTCTAATATCTAATCTGAATCTTCCCTATCTCAGCTACAAATCTTTTCCTCTAGTGCTCTCACTGAAGACATAGCAGAAGAGACCTCCCCCACCTCACTCCAACCTCTTCTCAGGTAGCTGCAGAGAGCAATGAGGTCCCCCCTGAGCTTCCTGTTCTGGGCTAAACAAACCCAACTCCCTCAGCTGCTCTGCAGAAAACACGTGTTCTAGACCTCCACTCATCTCCCCATCACCAGCTTCCAGCTCTGGGAGCTGAGGATCCTGAGGACAACTGGTCTTGATATTAAAGGCTGAGGCAAAGGAGGCATTAAATTCCTCTGCCTTTTCCTCATCCCCAGTCACTGCACTGCCCTTTGCACTCAGCAGCTGATGGAGACACGAGTTGACCTCCTTTTGCTGCCAGACTCAGAGCTGGCAGAGACAAACCCTTTCTAGCAGTAACCTTGCTTTCACTCAGCTATTAATTGCACTGCATATAGCATTGCCATTAATTAGTTCATCTGTTAATCATTCTGCTCAACATATAGCTTAAGCTAAATCAGTAGTGTATGAAATCAAGAGCAAACATCTCATCTAATGCACATTTAATGTAAAAAGGCTGTGCTCTGCCAAACTGGCAGTCATGGCTGGATCTTTGTGTTCTCGAAGCACCATTAAAGGACCACAATTCAAAAAGGTTTTGAAGTGTCCTTGTAAACTAGGAGCTTAAGTTCTGTTTTCCAATGTGACTTTGAGCCTTTTGGTTTTCCATGTCATTTGGGAATCTAAATGTCCAAGTCTCATTGGAAATTTGACTTCTTGTCTAATAGACTATGACATTTATGGTATTGTCAAGTTGGAGCATCTTCTGAGCCTACTCTATCCCAGAAGCACAGACCTCTGGAGATCATGCAGTTCAACCCCTTTCCAAGGCAGGGTCACCTAGAGCAGATGACACAGGAACTTGCCCAGGTGAGTTTCAAATACCTGCAGAGGGGGAGATCCACCCCCTCCCTGGGCAGCTGTCCCAGTGCTCTGCCACCCTCAATGGAAATTCTTTCTCGTGTTGTGTATTGCAGATTTCTTCTTCTTCTCTAGTTTCTTCTTCCTATCACAGCCTTTGAAGGATGCCTGGAAATATTTTTCATCTTCCTTTAGGTCTCTGCAAATTTCTTGAGGAAGAGGAAGAAATTCAGAAGGCATTTTTATGGACATTTAAATTTTTTCCTTGTATGCTAAGTAACAAATGTGCAAGATAAAGGACTGCTGTCAATAGCAGATAGATTACACACTGAGCCCATGTCACAAATCCGAGTTCTAAGACAAATCCCCAGCCACATGCCACAGCCAGAACCAGCTGACTCCGATGGGTTCTGACACACTAGCAACCAGAGGGCATTACATTTCTCTGGCAGACAACATCTCAGTTCCAGTAAATATTCATTGACTGTTAATTTTCTGAGTAGCTCTGGTGCGATTATAAATTTTGCCAGTTCCTGTGAGTCAGCAAAATGCCATGAAAGCACTTCATACTACTCTCAGCTTAGGTCAGCACTGCAGCTACCACTGCAGAGACCAAAGAAACACAGAGCAACCCGTGCTAAATTCTTAAGGAATATTAAGAGCCAGAAAGAAAGGAAAGAAAACTTTTCCTACACTTGCTTGTCCTGTTACTGTATTATGCCTTGTTCTCTGGACTCTACAGCTCCTCTCTGTCTGGCCTGCAGGCAAATAACTCTGGTTTCAACAGAAGTGAGACACTAACTACTTTTGAGAATTGAGCCTGAAACATTTTGCATTAGGCACAGTCATTTGAATAAAAAAACCCCCTCAAATACATTTTTTAATGTCTAGACCATCCAGATGACTGAGGCCTCTAGATATTACCATAATTTTAAATTCTAAATACACTGTTAGAGTTTATGACAAGAAGACACAAATCAAGACAAAAGTAACAAGATGCAAAAAGGGATAGTTCTGTGCAGATGCTGTTGATGTAGCTGCTTTAGAAGTCCTTCTCTTTGCTGTGCATGCCCCCTCTAATTTGTCACTTCCCTCGTCTGCTCTAGGCACTTGTTTCTAACCAAGTGCACTGCAGAATACAAGATGAGCTGGGCATGAAAAATTATGAGTATCATGTTTTGCTAAGAGTTCTCCCTCTGACTTCTTGAGTGAAATGAGTGAATCACGTAGCTCTGTACACTCAGTTTGTGAAGTGGATTGTAACTGTACCTGGACCAGAACCTCCTCACGTGCCAGCATTGCTTGGAGAGTTTGGTTCCCCTTTAACAAATACTTGAGAGCTGCAGCTGTGATTCTGGTCTAATCTTTATGTCAGAAACTTCTGTCTACATCTTTCTGCTCTTTCTAAAAATCCTGATGAGTGTGAAATATGTGGGCCATAAATTTTACACTGAAGGCAGAGAGAACCATAATAAGACAAAGTTCTGGGAATGATTGGGATTATAGTTGGGTATTTTGCTGCTTAAGAAAGGAAGTCCTAACTGCAAATTGCCAAAGCACATTCATCAGGGCCTTGAGCAGTCACCAAGGGATCACTCAGTGTCCACAGGGACACTACAGCACAGGTCAGAGGATGAGAAATCTGAATGGAGCAATGATTAATTCTAGGCTACTATTCCACTTTTAATTCAGCATGGTATTACACTTACAGAATTTTCCATTCAGTGACCTCAGTAATTGCAAGGCAGTAATGAAATAACTTCTCACAAGGGAACGATATTACTGTCACATCTTTTTAAGGGAGATAAAACTCTCACTGACAGTGACTGCAGTTCAGCAACAGGGCAAGGTGAAACCCTTAGGCCAAACATTTTTCTATATTTGACACAAGTAGATCTGGGTCCTTAGACATATTTAATTAACTCATGACTTTTGTGAAGTGGTGGAATGAGGAGGAATTAAAAAAATTCCAATGATTGCAATTCCAGGCAATTGCAAAATTAGTTTAAAATTATTGTTTTGCTCTGAAATTAAATTCAAATTCTTTTTTATAAAGTATAAATAATCATAAATTCAAAGTTGAATGAAAGACAATTGTGATTTTTTTTTTTAAACCAAATTTGCACTAAGAGTATTTGCAACTGAGCTGAAAAGAACTCAGCTTGAGGAAGTCTTTTCTAGCTTGGGCTCTTTCTCCTGCCAGCAAATAATACGGAGCTCATGAATACTGGAATTCCATGAATAACAAAACCCCCAAACCTAGAAATAACTAAATGCCACAGAAATGTTAAGTTTCTTTCAGAATTGAAAGATGTGTAACCTAAGTATTTATAACAAGGTCTTTGACTTTGACTTGAAAGATCAATAAAATGTGAGAGTTTTCAGCCATCAACACTGAACTTTCTACAGAAAAAAATCTGCATTGACTTCAGTCTCATCTGGTGAGCAGACCCTGATTTTCTCCCATCTGTTTTTTGACTCATGAATATCTTGGATTCCAGACTTAGCACCAGAGCCTCCTTTGGTTGCCAAAAGAGAGTATCATCCTCTGGAAGCATGCTCCAAGATTACTTCAGCAAAAAATCAAACCCTGTGTCATCTCTAGGGCGCAAATGAAACAAGTCTGAAGCTGTGGAATACAAAGTCTCACTGCACTTTCATAGAAGGAGATGATCATTTCACAGAGTAATTCAGTGCTGCCCACCAAGTGAGAAGGATAACAGAGGATCAGCTTCTATTGCCTCTAAACTGCCAGCACTTGTTAAAACATCCATTGTGCCATGAGGATATCACACAACATTTTACTGGAAAGAAGAGCAAATTTAAATCTAGAGATAGTACAAGTTAACTTTAAAAATGTCTGGGGTGGAAGTGTAAGTTCCTAGTTTGATACTGGCTCCTTACTTGGCCCAAAGGAACATCTCCATTTCTGAAACAGGTTCCTTTCTTATGTGAGCACTTCCACTGCATTCTGGGCTCTCTCTGCCTTCTCTCCATTGTGAAGCAAGTCAAGGAAATAAATAACAGTCACTGGATAATAGAACCAAATGAAATGATTTGCCACGTGGTCCCTGATAATTAACTAAATAAGATTTCCTCAAACAAGCAAATCTAACTTGTTTTTATGACTACATTAAAATGTGAATCTTAAGCAAAACAAGAACATAAATCTCACTAGAAGATGTTACAATAAAATAAAACAGGATTCTGAATAGAGAGAAGGCTTTATTGAAAGCCATAAAACTTCTTCAGATGCCAGTGGAAAAAATCACGATAAGAAAATCATCTCCCGTTTAGTGGCTTGGTAAATGAATGGAGTCCTGCAGGGTGCTCCCAGGCCACCCCATTCTCACCCCCCACAGGCACAGTGCTTCCCCAAAACGCCTCGCTGTGAGCCAAGCCTGGGGCTTGGCCCTCTCTCTCCCCACTGAGACTCTCTTTGGCCAGGGCATCCTCTCAGGAGAGCACAGCCCTGGAGAACTGGAACTTGGCACAGTCAGAGGCTGCAGCTCCTAGCCAGAGGCACAGCACTCACTGCAGGGAATGGCTCAGGAGAGCACAGGCAGCAGGCTGAGTCTGGGATGGTTGTTTGTGCATGCAGGAAAGGGCCATTAACAGAGTGATAATGTCCTAACCTAGAATTAAATTCTGCACACTCTATACAAGAGCATCTGTTTTTTCTGTAAGGGAAAACAGGAATCAGCGCAAACATCTGCAGAGCTCTTAGCATCCAGAGAGGAAAGCCCCTGGCTAAAAATAGCAAATGAGAATAACACAGTGTCCTTTCTGATACAAATCGGTCAGTGTGCCTCAGCTTCTGGTCTTTTAGACCTGATCATTGTTTTGGGGAAAAAGCCAAAGGAGGAAGATTTTGGTCAGGATGTAAATGCATCATTAGGCACCTACATGTATTCAAATTCTAAATGAGGAATTGAGAGTATCTAAAAACAATGCAGTTACAGAAGAGCACACTGAAACCACTCCCTGAATTCATCTTCCTTTCTATCCTGGAACTCTCACTCCTGTATGCTAATCAGCTTATTATACAACACTTTTTGTTGGAGATAGTCTGAAATACAAAGGAGTTGTAGAACATGGAATGAGATTAATCTTTTCTGGAAAGAGCTTTACAATTTCCATTCCAGCTCTCCATTTAATATTCCCAATAAAACCATCAGTTTTAAGCTCGTGGAATTGTATTTGGAAAACAACTAAATATTGCACACATGGAGATGCTGAAAAAGATGTTTACAGAATGAGAGAATGGTGCACGGCAAGGAGATGAAAGTTTGTAAGCCTAGACCTAGCTATTCAGTTCACAAAAACAGGACTAGAACACACCATGTGACATCCAGTCCAGCTTAAAACTGCAGTTTCTTTTTGGCTATCCTAGTCATTTCCCCCCCAAAATGTGACCCTCCAGGTACGAACATTGAACCATAGGATCACAGAATGGTTTGGGTTGGAAGGGACCTTTAAAGACCACTTGGTCCAACCTTCCTGCCATGGGCAGGGACACCTTCCATGGACCAGGTTGCTCAAAGCCCCATCCAACCTGGCCTTGAGCGAGGAGGCATCTACCACCTCTGGGCAACCTGTCCCAGTGTCTCACCATCCTCTCAGTAAAGAGTTTCTTCTTACTGTCTAATCTAAATTTGTCTTCTTTCACTTTAAAGTCATTACTCCTTGTCCTATTACTACTGTCCCTTGTAGGGGGGATTTTTCCCTGTCTTTTATTTATGAGGTCTGCAAAGGGTTGAACTGCAATTTGCACATCACTATTCTTAGATCACCTGTGAGCCTATACTACTAGACTGGGAAACTGGAGGTTTCCTCTAGGTTTCCTTTATTTAAGTGAGCTGACAGGAGGTGTGAGGCTCATAGACATTACCACCTTGTCAAAGAGTAGCACAGATGAATATAGCCTAGAATGAACAAGATAGCACCCGTCTGCCCTTGGAAAAACCTGGAACATCTTTGTGTGGGCAAAGCTGAGGGTCATGTGCATTTGAGGCACTGATGCATTAAATGGAGTGTGGCCCTTATATGCTGTCAGCACCATCCTTTATGTTGTGTGAATTCCACAAGAAACAAGCAAATAGTTTTATCCCACTGTTTTCTCGTGTCTGTGCTTACACTGTTCTCTCACAGAGAAATTAATGAATGTGTTGTTTGTTCAGCAGCCCAGAATGAGAACTCATCTGACAGCTGTGTCACAGCTACAGTTTGCAATGGAATTATTTAAGAGAGGGACAGGTCTAAAGGGTAAGATGCAAATCTTACAGGTTGAGAGAGAGGGAGGAATAAAGGTCCCTATGCACTGAGCAATGTGCGAAGTGAGGAGCTAAAAAATTCCTTGAAACAAGAGGAAAGAGCAGAGTCAGGTTCTGGTTTTGCAGGGTTTTGTATGAAATGATCATTTTGGCTCTCTTCCCTCTTCTCCCCCATGCCAAACTCTGTGTTGCTCTGAACATCCATGATATCCCCAATATTGTGCTCGTTTCAGGATTTGTTGCTAGCTCTTCAGCCTAAGCAGCCCCAAAGGGCTACAACAGGGTGTGATGGGTGTGAGTGGGGAATCCACTGGGGTGGCTGGAAGGAGGGACTGGCAGCACAGGCAGGCTGCAGGGCAAGCTTGTGCACCAAGCATGGTTAGGCAGCATTAGCAGCAGTGTTTTTCCCACTCCTTTGAACCTGCCAATCCCAACCAGCAGCGGTCGAATAACTCTGTCTTTGTGCTGCATTCAGACACCTCAGCTGCAGGGCAGCAGCTCCAGGAGTGACAGGTGGGTTTGGGCATACATGGAATGCTCACAGAGCTTGGACACACTATAACTGAACAATAAACTGCGAATTAGTCAATTTCCATGATGCAAGGGAATGATCTCCTCCTCCTCTGGAGATGGACAGCACCATTCGACACATGAAACAACCCAGAGATCTGTCACTAAAATGATAAACAGCTTTCAACTTTCCCCAATTTATTGAAAAAAACCACCCTAATTCGTCAGATAGACTGAACAAGGTGAACATCAGAACATCTCATGGGTTTAGCTGTCACCCCTACTGTGAATCAGAGAGGACATCTGAACTCAGCTTTTCTGCATCTTAGGGTGAACTAAAGCAGCATTGTGATTTACACAAGTTTTCTGGTTGGTGTTTTCATTCCTATTGTAGTGGGCAAATAAGAACCTAAAAGCAATTATTTCAGCTAGCATACATATAGGTACTAAATAGCATCATGAATTAGTCCTTATTTTCCTTATTAATCAACATGAAAAACAATTGCAGAAGTATTAGAATAGTTTGTTTTAACCTTTCTGGAATTTGTGGGTTTGATTTTTATTTGTTTGGGGCTTTTCCCCTCAGCCTCAACAGTTCATTGTATATGACCTTCTCCTAGGGATATGTCAAATTTTATGCTCTGGAAAAATTCTGGCTTGTTATTAGCATGTCTGAATGAATAACTGGATTACACAGTGCTGCTTCATCTTAGCATCTTGTCCTACAATGAGAGAGGTATATAAAAAATCCTGGATAAATTAGGTAAAATTTCTCCAACATTTATGAGAGATGTAGGACTTTGAAGATATCTTTGTCTGTCATTTACATTTTTAATAGTACATTGAATTAACTTCTGATGAAAATATTCAGTGAGATATCTCTCTCATGCCATCCAAGGAATGGTGCCTCCTCAGACTGTGCTCACACAACAAGAGGCAAATCCAATCTAACACCTGGAAGGCAGCAGCAATGGTCTTTAATTGAGTAGTCTTTGCTCTGATGTTAGAGAGGATAAATAGGAGAGAAATCTGATTAAACTGGCTCAGACAAAAAGCATAAATTACTGAGAACAGAGACAAAGAGAAGTACAAGAAATTTCACTTGAGGACAACATGTACCTCTCCATCAAGATCTTCTTAATTTAAAGTAATAATCTAAAACCCTGGATAAAGCAAACTAATCAAGAACATCAAGAATGAATGGCATGAACCAGGAGCTACCTTATGGAGACTAAGTGCTAATTTCCTAAGAGACAAATGGAAATGAAGAGAAAAATTACACTTCCATGGTATCCTCTGTTTCATGGTTTACCAAGCTGTAACAGAGTTACCTCTAAGGGTAGAGAGACGTGGAACAGAAGCTGCAGCAGCTGCTTTCAGACTCTCTGACCTCAAGGAAAATTTGGTACACAATCCATGCTTTCAGTTGTGATATGTCAGCAGAACAGTGCCGAAAACAATGAACCTTTGGGAAAAGAGTTCTGACACCCAGAGTCTTTCTGGCACCTTGATTCTGGTTCTCCATAAAGGGAGCAGTGAGATTTAGCTTTTCTTAAAAATGATACATCAAATTCTGTGCCTGGAATTTCAGAGAATTTCAAGCCAGACTCAGTGGAATGAAGCTTTCTTGCTTTTGTTTGTTGCTCTTAGTGACACACTCCGAAAGTCTCTCATGTTTCCAGAAGAAACATCTACCACAGGGAAACACTGATGTCAAAGAAAATTCACAGCACAGTGAGAGCTGACTGAAACAAAAGCATACTAAGGGGATGAAATCAGGTTCCTTTGTGTTTCCAAACTTACTTTAAAACACACTATTCTATACACAAATATTGAATCCTACTCAGTACTATAGTCTGGCCAGAAATACATTTTGTGCCAAAATCTGAAGTTCAGAGAGACTGTTCCTTCATAGTGGGAGAGTAAGAAACTATACAAAAAGGGGACAAAAAAGTCCATTACATATCACCACCAAACTCTGATATCTAGGACTATTTTGGCCAAGTTGCAAACCACGATTGCAGTTTGATGAAAATGAAAGCACTACATCTGGCTAATTGGGAAGGTTGGATTTTAATAACTTCAGTAGAATTCATTTCCAGGAGTGCATTTTAATAAATTTGTTCTTCTGCAAAATAATTTCTCTGAACTCTGAAACAGTTTGTTGTGTTTGTGCAGACACACAGTGCATCAAAACACTGAGCTATGTGTCCATGCCACAGTTTTCTCCTGAATGTCTAAATGGTGCAGAGGCTGAGAGGACACCAGTGAACCAGATCCACTGAAACCCTGTCTGCTTTGTTGTGGTTTAGGGGTGGTGTTCCTATCTATGGAGTTCCTATGGAATTTAGTGGTCCCACTGAAACCCCCAGACCACACAGCCCTCGCTCACTACCCCGACCGGGAACGGAGGGAACTGGATGCACAAAGGGTGAAGATCTTGGGCTGAGGTAAGAACAATTTACTAAGAGCAATGAAGTAAGAAGATGCAGAGTCAGTGACAACTATATTAATAGCAGAGTGTACAAGAGAGGTGAATGACTCACAGTGAGGTGGAACCTGGTGCTGCCCCAGCACACACACCGTGCCCGACCCAACGGCCCCGGAGCAACGGGCACCCCTCACACCCTCTGTCCCCTCTGTGAGGTGGCACAGAACAACCCCAGGGGCCTGGAGTGCCTTCCTGGCTGCTGCAAGAGTTAGCCCTGTCCTGGCTGGAACCAGGACATGGTTACAGGGCAAAACATCATTAGCCATCCCTGATTTCTGAACAACTGACAGTATCCCTGTGCATAACCAGGAACTGATAAGAGACATTTGCTTTTCTAGAACTCTGGCTAGTCAGGGCTAGAGCCTGCCACACATGAAGGGGGAACACTGGGCTGAAAACAGCCACAGGGGCTGGATTGGTGAAATGGCTAAATCAAGGGCCAGGGGCACTGTGTGTTTCAGTACACTCAGAGCTTGCTCTTAAAAAGTAGTGAAGATTCTGTAGACATACAGCCATGATAATATAAATACATAAATAAAATTAAAGGGTGACTGAAACCTCACTTACATGTCCAAGTCAGTTGATCTCGGTGCTCATGGGCACCTCAAGGACAACTTCTGCCCAGAAGAGCATTATGAGGCTGAGCTTGGATTTTGGAGGTAACGTGATGGCTGTGGGCAGTGCTGCTGTGCCTGCATGATTTATGCCATCCTTGCTTTCAGAGAACCTGTGCAGAAGGAGCACACCATCCTGCCAAGCTCCTCCAGGGAAACCAGGCTGGGGAGGTCTTGCAGCCAAACTTCCAGTCTCTTTAGCCCATACCTTTATCTCTTCAGCAGCAGCTTGCAGGGACTTGCAGCCTCTGCCCCAGGGAGCCCATTAGCAATGCTTGGGTGTTAATGCCTGGACAATACCAAGAGTGGAACAATAGTCTGTGTGTGGAGCAGGCACAAGATGAACAGAACTCTAGAGCTGGTTTTGCTCCCATATCACAGTTCTACCAAAGTTCTGCAGACTTGCTGCAAGGGCCTTCAGAGACTGCTCTTTTCCTCACTCACAGCACCAGGTCCTTTCTTTGCAGATTTCCACTAAGTAGGAACACAATTCTTTATTGCTGGCTTTGCTACCTTTTTTTTTTCAATTTGTCCTGCCTTCCTAAGGAAGTGTAACTCCACATGCTTGTGCTGTCTGCCCAACTGACCAGGCAGTTATTAGTTCCCCCAAATTATATTTTCCCCAGTTCACTATTTTCAGCCGACTTTGCCCAAGTGTAACTGAATACAGGAGAAAGGATTGAACTGTGTCCTGTATTGGGCAGCATATGCTGCCCTCTCTCAGGCAAAGAAGCAGGGGATGTAGGAGCCTTCATGGAACACAAAAGGACTAGAAAACATCTTTGTGCTGTCTTTAAGGATAACTACTCCACACTTTATTGTGCCTTAACCTTACAGGTGAAAGTCTAAGCCACTTTTCTCCTTGCCTGGCCCACACTGTGACTTTTCACCTAGAACTCTCTCCCTAAACACTATAATTTAGTTAGCCACTGCTCCCAGCACCTCACTACTTTGGAAAAGTGTTCAGAGAACAGAGCAAATTCCTTCACCACTTCTCCAATAACTGCTGACATTCAGGGCATTAATGATTGTCTTGAGGGAGCTGATGGCCTGAGGCACAACTCCAGTAATCAATAATCCCTGGAACACCCTATGCCAAGGTTATTTCTGCCCTCAGAAATGAAATAGGGGTCAGGGAGCTAATTTATTTAGCCTATTCATAAAAACATTTATGATTCTAAGCACAAAGTAATAATAAGGAAAATCATGACGTAGACCCCAAGGTAATAAGATACAACATTTGAAAATAAAAGCAAATCTTGCAAACAGTTACAGCCAGTTGCTGTCAGCTAATGTGCTCCAAATAATGAATGTACAGAACAACCAAGAACAGACAAAGATACAGTGGAAAGTCCCTAACTATTACAGATAAAACTTCTCTGTTCCTGAAGCAACTTGTTTTATACTCTAAAATCAGCCAGCAGCTGACACTGCTGAAGCTCATTTTGGAGGTAATTTCACACCTGAGAGTTTGCAGCTGAGAGAGACACTCATCAGGCAAAGTAGATGAGTATCAGGTATCCTTAGTTAACCTCTAAAGCACAGCAGATCCAACCTAGCCCAATCCAAAGCAAATAGGTACCAGATACAAAATGGTGAAATACTGTGAATTATTCACTCAGTCTTTTGTTCTACAGGGAGAGATGCAGCTACTTCACTGTAATACCAACACATCCTTGCTAGTGTTGTGCATTCCTAAAGGAAAGAGAATTGCAACATATTATAACTGGGAGCTAGTACTTATTCCCTGTCCAGCGAAGGGTTCAGAAAAATTTGTCTGTAAAAGATAAGCTAATTAAAGTCTGATGTTGCCACTATAGATATCTGCAGTAGAACAGCCAGGTGCTTTTTTGCTCAGTTTGATCTCTCATTTTCTTGTGCACCTGCCTTTGGAAGGTATCTCTGCAGGGCCATTGGAAGGGTCCTGGAGACTTTGGCCATTATGCCTCAGTGCTCAGTACTGTGCATATGCATGTGCAGCTCCCTGTAGAGTTGTGCCAACCCTGAGAAACCTGGCTGAATTGCTCAGGATCAGGTCTGCTGTGTTTTGGCTCTAGGACCCTTTTCAAGCAGGTGCTGGGGCCTGGAACTGCAGTCCCTGAGGTTGAAAAAAAACACAAAAAAAGGCATTTGTTTGCGTTACTGACCATAGGAAAGGAAATTATTCCACCAGAGCTGGGCACCAAGCAGAATGTGAATTGCAGGGATCCATTTGAGGTGCAGAGGTTAAATGTTTTCATCTCTGTGGATTAATTCAGACAATGCAGTACCCAGCAGTCCTGGCTCTCAGCACAAGCTGTGCTCCTCTTAGAAACTGTGGGGAGGTTCTCGCCTTCTTTTCTACCCTTACATCATTTTACTAGTCATCCTGATCATGAACTCTCTGTACACTTTCTCATGGCCTGGAGAGTGTAATGGAAGAGCCACAGGAGTTAGTTTGTGCTCCTGTGGTTTTAGCAGTACCTTGGCAGTGTACCCTGTTCAAAAGACAGCCTCTCTCTGCAGCTCCCAGGCTCTCCCACAGCCTCAAGGACAACCTGTGCTTTTCCAGCTCCACCTGGCACAAAAGCAACACTGCAAAAAGACAACCACCCTAGGTCGAGAGGGTGTAGCAGTAATTAAATTGAAGTTCTGTGTGGGGAAGTGACAGGATAAAAATGCTGCTGTAGATGTCTGTTTGTCATGCTTCCTTGACTGCAGATGTACTCAGTTTGTAGCTAAGAGATTCTCTTTCTTCATATGCCTCTTTTGCCAAGCTAATGTGAACCAGAGGCAGGACAAAGTCCTTTCTCCATTCCCTGCATTACTACTAAAGATAAAAGGCATCATTGGCCAAAATAGACCTCCAGCAACACATGTATCATCCTAGCACATCAGAATTTATTCTCAGCTCTGCCTGATCAGCCTGAACCCAGTGCTTTCAGAGCTGTTTGCTACAGAAGATTCTACTCACTCTCACTTGCGATGGCTCTGCAGGTATAATGCAAACTAACACAAACCTACAGCTAACGTCAACACCAGGAACTGACAGAGGAAGGAAGCAGCTTTGCTGGCCAAGAAGGTGCCATTTCAACACAGCCATTTCTCTGCCTCGGATGGCACTTTCTATGAGCTCAGACCCTAGGGCAAATCACTTCACGATGATGGTAAGTGAGCTGAGAGCCAATCTCAGTCAGCAATAAAATGACAGGATAGGATTAAGAAAGAAGTAAGTGGTGATCTATCAAAAATATGGAGCATTTTTGACAAAAGATGTGATGAGGAAGCCAGAGGCTAGAGAGAAGAAAGTAATGAGGATAAAACCTGGAAAACCATGGGATGGACAAAGAAAGATGAAGGAATCTAAAAGGGTTTGGCTGAGGAGAGCAGAAGTAAGGAAATCAACTGCAGAAGAAAGGAATAGGAAGTTAATACAAATGTCTACATAAATCGAAGACAGAAATCATTAGAAACAAAGAGAATGAATGAGACAACTATGTTAAGGAGCAGCACAGTGGTAGAAGAGGAAGGGAAAACACTGAAGGGGAAAGAAATAGAATTTTAGGGAAAACAGATTAGGAAAAGAGGAGTTTTGCATCCCTCAAACATGGAACCATCCCTCAATACTGATGAAGTCTATCCCTGCTCATCTAAGAAAAAACTAAAGCAAAACAATGAAAAAATCAGCCTATTTATTTATCGAGGGGCACGGGGGGTGTATTGTGGGTGTTCTGCCTTAAGCTGCACTGCAAAGGTAGGAACAGCTTCATTCTAGGGCATTCTTGGGAATCCTGTGCTGCACCACTTAGCAGTGGTGTAAGAGGGCAATCCCACTGGCTGTTCTCAAGGGCTCTTGGTAGAGGCACTTTCAGCAAAGGAGCCTCATGTGAAGTCATTGCCATTTTGACTTTGCTCATTTCCTAGGAGAGGTTCCTGGGGCAGTATCTCATTTCTTTTTGTCTGACCAGTGTACTTATTTCACTAGCCTATCTAGCTCAGACAGATTGTCCATTAATACTTATTTTATGCTGTGAAAAGTCACTTCTTAATTCTTTTTCTTCATATGTTAATCATCTTCTGTTTAGTTGCAAACAACTGAAGAGCTGGTCTAAATTTGTCTTTGTCACTTATCTTTTCATCCCAAAGAGTAATTTCCTGATTCTACTTCATGCTCACAATCCATCTTTCCATTTATCTGAGCTCAGTCCTCTCTCACTTTACACTTCAGTCATCTCATCTGAAAGAATTACACAAAACAAGATCTGACCTTATGTATGATCTCCCAAAGGTGTATTAGCATTGTTCCAGGAAAGGTTAAACTGTCTGGCTGCTCCTGTCAGTCCTGTCACTATATCATGGTGATAACTTCCTAAAGATCAGACGCAGAACATGTTCCGCCCAGACTAAACCAAGGAAAATCCTAAATCCGGTACCACCCTACCTGGAAACAGTTTTAATCTGCATGAATCTAAAGATCTTTTCTGCCTGGTGCATGATAACCTTCACTACTGGCTGGATTTTATTTGTGGGATTTCAGGCACTGCACAACACCAAATGACAACGACACCTTTTGAACACATCAGGAGCAGGTCAATGTTGCATGCAAACAATACTCAAATTGCAAATAGTAACAGGCAACGGCTAATTACCTCCAACTGTATGTGTGTGTGGGTGAATGTCTGAAAATGAACTTTCAAACTCTCAAGCAGAAGCAGCAACCATTGTAGGCTGGTTGCAAATTCTCTCAGCAGCTGAATCCTCAAACATGGAGACATGAGAGAATCAGCACTCAGGAGGCTTCTGCACATAGGCTGTTTAGATTGGGTTCCCAGAAAGAAGTAGCTCAAAGAAGAAAGTGAAGATCCTGGCAGGAAAAAAGATCCTAGGAGTTGTGAAAGATCCTGCAGATCAGGGAGCACAGAGAGACAAATGGGAGATGCTCAAGGACCTTGGCCAACAATACCCAGTAGAGGTAACTGTGAGCAGCTGCACAGCACAAACACACACAACTTCCCAGGCTGGCAGTGATCTCCCTGATGGAAAAAGGAAGTGAAGCCCTAGGGAAAGCAGTACTGGAGTGGGATAATCAAGCAGTGTAAAAGCATTTGACTCAATAGGTTTTGAACCCCAGTAATATCCAGCTCTGCTGCCAGCTCTGCCTTCCTTGTGGCAGTGAATCAGAGGGATGCTTTGCATAGCACACCATTATCTTTTATCATCCTTTAACAGCACAGTTTCCTGCTCAGGGTTCTCAAAACTTTCGCAAACTCCCCTTGCAGTACTAGTTATTCAAACTAGTGCCATAAATTATGCCTCCTGAACATCAAAATTAACTCAACAGTCTAAATTATACCTCATCGTAGAATTTATGGTCCTTTAAAGAGGACACAAATGATCAGTAAAAAACAACTTTGTAACAGGTTTAAGTACAGTTGCATCCCCTTGTACCATCCCCTTTACTTAGCTTGTTAGCTGATACACAACAAGAAGCTCAGAAATCCTATTCAATAGAAGTAGTGTTCTTGTATCTTTTACAAAAAATCAGTGAATCGACTTTTATGTGCAAAATTACCCACTTTGTCTCCACATCCTTTTACTTTTTCTAAAAGATACTGTAGCTAGTGATTCTCAGACAAAAATACAGAATTCCTATGTAAAATATAATGAACTAGTAACTCCTGTAATGCTCTTGAAAACCTCATACTGAAAACAGACTATATTGAATAATAACTGTTCTAGCTGCAGATAAAATTTCGGTGAGAGGATCGCAGGTACATCTGAAGCAGAAAAAAAGTCAACCTTACATTATTAAAATAAAAAACCTATAATAAACCCACAAAGGTCATGAAGGACACAAAAATTGGAGATCTGAGATAGCTGGAGAACTCTGGTGGAAGTGCACAGCTGGTTGGCAGATGTAACCAGAGTGCACAGAGAGATATCCACCCCTTTAACACATGCAGAAACACATTACTCCTTGGGTGAAAGGAGAATAAGAAACAACTTCTGTACTGTAAAGGAGGTTGCTAGGAAATTCTTCTGAGAACACACGCATCACACAACAATGGGCTTGAATTAACTGCTGAGCCACATTCTGATATTTCTATAGCTGAGCATTTAAGTCCATCAATTTTGTACACAATCTCTTATTCCAAGAAAAGACAGAAGGATGTAATTATTTAACAGTAGAGCTGCAACATGGGATACAAAACAGGGCTCAGTTTCTGAGTTCTTAGTCCCAGTCCAGTTATGACCAAACAGGTCAGAGTGAGGGGGAAATAAAAATCACTGGAATCTCTGAAAGAAGAAAAATGCTTCTTGTGCCTATTTCACATGATGTGTACACCAAGTAAACTATAAAAGGGAGTGGATCAGCCCCACTCATGCTCTCTCTTCTTTGTCTCTCTCAGGCTCTTTGTTGATGCCCAGATCCCAACCATCCACATGGCAGGACCAACACGGGATCCAAGGAGTGGTGACCTTCCTTCTCTTTCTCCCTTTTCTGCCCTAATTTTTCCTCTCCCTTGCTTTGTCCTGACAAAGTGCAGCTATCATATTCGACCTCTTACTCCTAAGTGAAGTTTGTTGCTGAAGTTGAGAGCTTGTTGAAGTGTGTTGTAACAATTAAGGGTTTGTTAGCCAACACTTTTGAGACTAAATAATGGGCTAGTTGCCAGAGTTAAAGTTATGCAGTACAAGCAAAGGAGTTCCCTAATACATGGACTGTGGTACTGGATGACAATTTAGAACAAACTCTGCTCCACATACCAAGTGGGTCATGACAACACAATAAAAGCTTTTGACAAAAGACATTGAATCATATATCTATAGCAAAATAAGTCTTCAGCAAGGCTGTCCAGGTTTTCAGGAGTGGATCTTTTGGTAGTCCAGAAAGTACAGGAAGACAATAAAGTCTTTGCCTTAGTCAAATAAGAGAAATATATTTCTCACATTGTGCAAGAAGATCCTTTGTTTTAATGGCATACTCCTGGAGCAGAAGTGTGGTGGTAAGAAACTCAGAAGCTGATAAACAGAGGATCACAGTGATGGTTAAAATGTATTCAATATTTCCCGACTACAGACATTACAAGCGTCAAGTGGCTACACTTTTAGGCCATCAAATTTCTCTCTTATCTGAAAGATATTTGGTGAATATACTTTGAAATCTCCTGCAACTGGAAGCTGGTGCATCCTCTAAGAAACCTATTCTCAGAGATAAGAAGCCAAGTGCACATTGGACGTGATTAATGAGAAATATATAATCTCTTCTCGCGTTGTAGGGGCAGGTGGAAGGCAGAGCAGCAAAAGTGCAAGGAGAAATAGTCAATCTCTGTGTACTGTATTGTAATATTGATAGTCTCTGTGCATCGTGTCGTGCGAATGCGAGTGCCGTGACCAGCATGGTTCCCGTGCCCGTCGCTGCGAACACCCTCTGTGATTTTGCCATCACCATGCAGTGCAGCCACCAGCCCAGCTCTCCCAGTCTAGCACCAGGACAGCCAGCACACCTGGACCTTGGAGCCTCCTGCAAAGCTTCCATGTTTCTCAACATCCTTGTCTGATCTATGCCATGGCATTCACAAACAGTATCACTGTTGTAACTGACACCACAAGGAATTATTCTTGCAAACCACTAACAGCAACACTGCCAGGACCATCCTGGCAATTAGTACCACTTATATTCACATCCACCAATGCTCACAAACTTTAGAGCTGCATTGTTCATTCCATAGAGATTTGCCTTCTGTGATCTATTACTTTCAACTGATGCACTGTGAAGTTTGGTCCCAATGTCTAGGCTAGCACATTAAAGACAGAACTGGATACTGCTACAGTGCAGTTGCAACATGGACAGCTAAAAAAATTAAATCAAACGCTGCAGTGTGGCAATAACACATAACTGTTGAATTTCCTGCAGGCCCACTAAAAATTAAGTATATGAAACAGCCATCAAGAAAAATATCCCAGTTATAAATTTTATGTCTCTGCTTGGAGGTTAAAAATGAAACAATTACTGTCAGTGTCAAGATGTTTTGTTCTCTTCTTCTAAAAATTATATTTCACAGGCACATACAGCCCCTACCCAGCCACGTATGTGTTTGAGAGCAACTACCAAATGGCATTGAAACAGCTCAAGTGTAAAAGAAAATCAACATTTTCCTTAGCAATATTGAACTTTCAGATGATTAGCAAGTTCCATACATTTTTGTTATCCAAGCAGACAATAAAATGAAGTTTCATTTACAGAAGACTTTTGTGGAAAACAGTAAAAGCAATCTCCCAAGAACTGAGGCAAGTTAATCCCCATCCACTTTGGACAACTTGGATTATCACTTGCTAAATTTGAATTGTTTTTTTATGTTCTCCAAAGGCATAGTCTGAGAAATTATCAAAGAACTTTAAGAAATGTTTTGGAATTGGCTTTTGGTATTTTTTTTCATCAGGGAAATTAATTTTTATCCAGCTGACATTTTAATTGCAATACCAAATAAGAAATGCTGGTTTTCCAAATGATTATTTGCCAAAGCTAAGAATCAAACTGGAAAATTAAACCAAGAAGTTTTGCCAGAAAAAATAAGGGGACCTTAATTTCTCAACAACAACTCTTCCAAGTTAAGCAATATTTCTATGGAAAGATGTACTTGAGGTATGGAGCCCTTTTCACACCAGAAATCAGGTTGAAAATCTCCAGTAACCAATAGTGTGTTCACATAGTTAGGATAGTTCTCCACTTCTCTTGTCCTAATTTCTGCTCTATTGACTTGTTACAAAAGGAATCAGAGAACCCCTAAAGCAAAGCACTGAGCAGCAAGACCATGCCCAGCTCTGCAGGGTTACCTGGGTGACACTCCTCATTCCCTTAAACACCTCAGCTCAGAACGCAAACTTCTCCTCACACCATCCTCCTACCACACATCTCTTTGTTCCAGGCCCCTAACCCTGTGTTCCCACTCATTTCTTTATACTCAAGTTCCAAAATCTCTGCACTCTTTTCTGTCCTCTTTTCAGCTGGACAGGACCATCATTACTTAGTCACTTTTAAGTTCCAAAATCTCTGTACTCTTTTCTGTCCTCTTTTCGGCTGGACAGGACCATCATTACTTAGTCATTTAGTAAAGACCTTAAACCACTAATACTACAATAGATTTGGTTCTAATAAAAACTAAGGAAATGAGTCTGTCTGCAAGTTAAACTCTTCTTGCTATGAGATCAAAGTTTCCTGTGGCAATTTCAAATGTGTAAGTTCCAAAATCTCTGTACTCTTTTCTGTCCTCTTTTCGGCTGGACAGGACCATCATTACTTAGTCATTTAGTAAAGACCTTAAACCACTAATACTACAATAGATTTGGTTCTAATAAAAACTAAGGAAATGAGTCTGTCTGCAAGTTAAACTCTTCTTGCTATGAGATCAAAGTTTCCTGTGGCAATTTCAAATGTGCAGTCGTTTTCATTCCAAAATACGTTTACACCCAGACGCTTCCCTAGCTCTGCCCACACAGGTGGCACAGAAACACCTGCCGTGCTGAAGCTCAGCCTCCAGCATCAGCTGCCACGTCCTGCCAGGCTTTGGGTGTCAAACAGCAAAACCAGACAGGAGATGTGACAGAAGGGTCTCACTGACTCATGGGGAGTAGAGAAGAACAAATCCGATAACCCACACCCAAATTTTTCACAGTGTGTTTTTTTGCCCTGCCACACTGTGCTGGTTTGAAACCAAACCGGTGA
>NW_008689628.1:0-50924 GCF_000695815.1 Acanthisitta chloris
CGGGCGCTGCGGGCTGCAGCATCAGCCTGGCCCCGGTGCTGGTGCTGGTCGGGGAATGCTCCTCTGCCTTTTTATTTTCGATTGTCTGAGTCACTTCAGAAAAAAAAACGGCTGCAGAAAAAGTCTGTGATTAAGAAACGACGAACGCTCGCATCCCCAGTGTCGATGTGGGAGTTTGGTTTGTAATAAACGCTTCTGTGTGCGTGTATTAAAGATGGTCTTGTTTGCACAGAAACACAAGTAACCGACATCAGAAATTGGTATGAAAAAAGATTATGTTCCCTTAGTTGTCTCAAAGTTAGCTACCTGTCAGCTATGCGTGTATCCTCTACAGCGTGCCAACTTCCTTGATGTATTATAATAGGTTGTATATGAAACAGAATGGTTTGTGTTGGAAGGGACCTTAAAGACCATCTAGTCCCAAATCTGCCATGCACGCAGGGACACCTTCCACTAGACCAGGTTGCTCAGGTCCCATCCAACCTGGCCTTGAACACTTCCAGGAATGGAGCACACACAGCTTCTCTGAGCGACCTGAGCCAATGCCTCACCACCCTCACAGTAAAGACTTTCTTCCTCATAGCTAATCTAAACCTGCCCTCTCTCCCTTTGAAGCCATGCTCCTTTGTCCTGTCACTACATGATCTTATAATACTTAGAGCTTCTGTGTGCAAATAAAAATTGATTTCTCCCAACTAAACATCTACTGCACGGTTTTTAAAATAGAAATGCCTAGGTGTTAGTTCGTACAGTGTGTGACAAATCCTGAAGCACGCGCACAAAATGAGTAAATTGTTTCCAAAAAGAGCTTCTTTAAAGGGAGTTTAAGAATGCAAAAAGGGTACTCTGGAGACTCCTGATAGAGCCCTGAACTTCTGCAGGCATGTAAGTCTGTGTGAGATTCACACCGTTCAATTCATTATCTGTGTATCTTACATAAAGATACACATTAATCTGAGCCATCAAATACCAAGTACTCACTTGGTATTTGTCAAAATCTGCAGCTCTGCAGATGATCTGCAGCTCCCGCTGAGGCCTGTTGTAAGACTGGGAGGATAAACTGCCTAGTTTCAAGCGAAAAAAAAGCTCACTAGTTACCAGGAGCATTTTAATGTATAAACTACAAGTGGTGGTAACAGGCAGGGAAAAAAAAGGAGACATAAGAATGCTTCCCTTTCTATAGAAAAAGCATTAAAGTTGTTTCTGTTTGTTGTATACCTTACTTTGTAAGGAGAAGATTGGTGGAAATGCTTCAGTTAAAGTAGGTGTATATGCATCCTTATTATAGGGTCAGGGAATTGTTTTTAAAACATGAGATTGAACTGGCTCCCCAACAGTGAAAGTACCATATGAGAGTAAGAGTGTGATTTATATCTATAAAGTAAGTTTTGTGCCATTTCAGTGACTGTGATTGTATCTCATCCATAGTGTTTAGAAGTTCTGTTTTAGAAGTGCCAACATCTTTTGGCTTTGTGCAATTCAAAAAAGTTACACTTCTGCAGAGGTGACATCAATTTCTGTTCTGAGAGTATTTGTATCAAAATTGAGAAAGCATTATTTTAGCAGCATGGTGTTTGCTGGTTTAAACAGTAGCATTCCTATGAGCTTAGTAATGGGGTTTGGTTCAAACACTTAGAAAAGACTTGTGGGAAGAGAAATGAAATCCATGTAGCTCCCAAAAAGAATCATGTGGTGCTATTCCACACCTAATCACTATCAATCCATCAAGAATGTATTTGCTTCACAGTTCAAAATTCTCTAACATACTATATTAAATAAAATGAAAACCTAGTCTGAAAACTCAGTTTGTTGTTATTTTAACACACACATAATCAGATCTCTGAAAGATAATGAACTATATCCGTCATGTTTGTATGTGATATTAAATAGAATGAGGGTTTTTTGTTTCACAGAACAGTATACAAGCAAAAATGATTTGTAATTAGATCTTTTCAAATCGCATATATTGAGCCTGTACAAAACACTACAGATTGACAGGACGTACTAGTCATCTCGCAGAAGTCTGCGCAGCTTCAAAAAGGCAGTTTTTGTGCTTGATAGGAAGGCATAAGAGATTTTCAACCCAATTTTGAAAATGTAGAGAGTAACTTGTTAAAATAAGATTTAGATAATCATACTGTGGGCATAATAACTTAAGTCTAATTTATTCCTGTATATTTTATGTAGAAATCTCTCATTTGAGATTCAAAATGATAAGTCCTAACTGTGTAATGGTCAGTCACTGGATTTTGGTTCCCTAGAACTTAAAACATGAAAAGTGCCTAGATAATTTTGCATGAATTTTGTCCTTTATATTCAGTTGAAAAGTCTTCCAGAATATTAGACAAGCTTTTATGGTGCCTTTGACAACTGGATCTTGTATTAGCTGTTCTAAGACACCTTATCTGATAAATAGTGAAAGATTTGTGAGCACACACCTTTGATTTTATTTACACATGCTCTATTTTTCTCACATCAGAAATTCTACACTTAAAAAATATGGAAGCAGTGTTCCACAGTGAACAGCATGACACAGGAGAATGTACTGCTGGTCTGGACTTCATGTATGTATGTATGTATGCATGTGTCCTGATGTGATAGATGTGTTTTCTGGCTGATAGCTGGGGGATTTATATCACCCTTTTTTTTTTTTTGTTTTTTTTTTTTTTAATCGAGCTAGACCCTGTGCTAAGATTTCCTCTGCCAACACCCACCCTGAGATTCTACCAGTCAGAAGTCATTCCATCTTGCCTATGGCTAATGTGACTTATGCATATCCCCAGGCACTTAAGTGGTAGGGTTTTTCTGTAAAACTGGAACATGGCAAGAAACAATGACAGTTCACTTCTTAAAATGCAGAATCTGCTGATCTGCTTGCCAGTTTATTTGGTGAGGTGCCTTTCATCCTGCTGTCTGCAAACCAGAACATTGTTCGTGCAGAACTGCTAAATATAGGATTACAAAAAAGAAAGTCTCAAACTAAACCAGTTTTAAATAAATTGGCTGGAGGAAGAGGAGAGGATTTTCAAGACTCAAGCTCCAGGCTAGGGCTGTTCTGTGGGTGGCACCTGTCACACCAGAATGTTTTGGCATCTCATCAGTGGCAAAGGGCATTTTGGGCTTCCTCAACTTCCTTGGAACAGGCAGGGAGTCCTTGAAATTTAAATGGATTCTGAGGACTCATTGAGAGTCAAGGCAGGTAGCTCTTTCAGATCTGGAAATATCAAAATGTGAAATAACTAAACAAATCTTTCTTTAGGAAGCTTAGCAGAGGTTTAAAATACAAATGTAAATCCCTGTAAAGCTAAGAGTCAAAAGATTGCAGAGTTTGCAAGAAGCTGTCCAGTTCAACTGAATATGCTCAGATTTGATGGGCAGAACATCTTAAAATGTCACACCTCATGGAGAAACAACTGGCTTTTTAGGAGGGAACTCTTTCCTCCCCCTTCTGTGATTGCTGTTGCTAACATTTTTTAAATGCCAGTTTTTCCCAGGAGGTAAGAGAGATTAAACAGCCCCTGCTTCTAATAATCCACCTGAGTGCTTGCTACTAAAGCATGGCCTGAATTTGAGTAGCTGCTTCATTAAGGCTCACCACCTCCTTTGATATCAGGCTTTTGCATAGGCTTGCTGTGTAATCGTAGGAATTCATTTAAGGCAGAATTTTCAAAGGTAATTTTCTAAGCAGCCTAGGTGCCTGCAATACCTAGATTTATATTATAAACATTATAATTTTTTAAGCAGTTTTCAGAAGTCTGCTTTCAGATTCTGCTAAGGAGACTGGAAATTTTGTCACTGAGTTCAACAGGATATGGGTTAAATCCAAATTATACATTGATGCTTCCCCATTCAATTTTTTTTTTGCCTTTGACTTGGCTGCAGAGAACAAAAACCTCTTTGATGCAATCTGTACTGCTGTTCTGTAGTGGTGCTTTGTCATAACTTGCAGTGCTGTATTATAATGACCTTTTTTATCCTTCCTGCAACTGAAACAAGATTGAAATACAACACAATCTGTGAATAATTAAACATAATGCTATGATGAATTAAAAAAAATTCAACTCCCTAGATGACAGAAGATACTCTGGTAATTCATGTAGGTATAGACAGTGCACTAATGTTGTTACCCAGAGCAACTTGTAAACAGACTTTATGGATTGCAGAAGTACTAGTGGGAGAAGAACAAGAACTAAATATGCCATCCAGGGAGACCTTGACAGCCTTGAGATGTGGGCTAATGTAAACCTCTTGAAGCTCAACAAGGCCAAGTGCAAGGTTCTGCACATGGGTCAGGGCAATTGCAAGCACAAGTACAGGCTGGGTGGAGAATGGATTGAGAGTAGCCCTGAGGAAAAGAAATAGAGGGTGTTGGTGGATGAGAAGAGACTTCAATGTGCACTTGCAGCCCAGAAAGCCAACCAGGCTCTCATGAGACCTCACCTGGACTGCTGCAACCATCTCTGATGCCCCAGCATAAGAAGGATGTGGACCTGTCAGAGACTATTCACAAGGGCATGTAGTGTTAGGACAAGGGATAATAGCTTTAAACTGAAAGAGGGCAGGTTAATATTAGATATTAGGAAGAAATTCTTTACTGTGGGAGTGGTGAGGCACTGGAACAGGTTGCTCAGAGAAGAGGTGGATGGCTCATCCCTGGAAGTGTTCAAGGCCAGGTTGGATGGGGCACCCCTGCCTAAGGCAGGTGTGTCAAGATGATCTTTAAGGCTCTTTTCAATCTAAATGGTTCTGTGAGACTATAAATATAGAAAAGATACTTTAATGTTATAGTGTAGTAACACATTCACTTGGTGGGTATTTTCATGGAGTGTTTGTGCTTCCATTTGCCTCATCTCCAGCTTTTTGTGCTTTTTCCTTCTATTGTCTTGGAAGTGACTAGCATAACTAAATCTGGTTTTGTGCATGGTGAGGGGGAGTTCTGAGAACCAGTTTCAGCAACAGAAAGAATTTAGATTTAAAGTGACTTGGTCTTAGTTATGGGAAATAATAATGACCTTTACTTTGCTCCTCTACACTTTGCTGAGGTGATTACTTTCACTTGGTCAGTATTGCCAGACTTATTAACGGTGCTCTCTTGGACAGTTACCCTTATTAGATGTTGTTTTTAAAATAAGGGTATTTTAAATGTGTAAATACGTGTTTGTTTATCCTAGTGGTTCTGAACTTTGAATCTAACAGCTTCAGTCTTTTCTGGGGCTGACATCTATCTGCTTATTGAAGAGCAAAAGAAAGAAGTGCTGAATTTGTTACGTAACTACAGAAGTTTTAAGAATTATGATAATAGTAGAAAAGGTCATAATGCAGCTAACAAGACTATGATCTGGTTATGCTGTTTTTCATTCAGTTTGCTACAAGAAAGTGTATTCAAGTAAAAGCATCCATCCAGCACACTGATCGTCTTTGTTTCTGATGCTGCCAAGTCAGTGGCACTAAATCACACATGCAAAGGGAGAAGTGTGCAAAAGATTTTACAAGATGGCACCTTTTGTGAAGTATTGTTACAGTTACGTAAACAATGGATTTCTCTGTTCATTGATAGTGAAATAAATTGGATTGAACTGCAACACTTTTTTGGGAGGGCTAAGAAGTGGAAAAAGCTCACTTAGTTTTATGTCAAGAAGTTTAATTTTGGTCATGATAAATTTAAGTCTTCTTAGTTACAAAACAATGATTTTCAAATCCTTTTAAAAATCTAATTAAACATTTAGCCTTTGCAATATTTTTCCTTTTGTCAAAGGTTTGAAAAATGAAGGTGAACTTTTTAGTGTGTAATTTCTATCTGTGTATTAAAGAAAATGGGGTAGTAACATGTGAAGAGTGCAGACTGAAAAATGGCAAACACATTATGAACTCAGTGTATGCTGGTTAAATAAGTGCTAAGAATTTCTGTCAGCCAGAAGGTGGTAGCAGAATTCTCCTGTAACAGCTCTGAATTGTGTTCCAGAAGGCATTCTCAATACAAAGTGATTTTGAAATGCAGTTCAGAAAACATATTTTTTTTTAGTAGCAGGAACAAATAGCATTGACATTTTTTTCATTTGGCAGCATCTTTGAGTAGAAAAGTGTCTGCACTTATGCCTGAGATGTCATGCATCGGGAATGCATGTGGGATCTGTTACTTGGGTTTTCTCTCTGTTTTTTTTGCAATTGTAATTATGGTTTTTACAGACTTTTTAATGCCAAAAGGAGCCATTTATGGGCTGAAATGACAAGAGATTTGTTTTCCTCATAGTACTGCAAGACTGGAAGATGTCAGTACCATGAGAAGCCCATATAACACATTATTTCCATCCAGAGGAACTCTGTCATTCTTTCACAGATATGAACACAAATGCAGAGAGTGATATTCATCAGCTGGAACCGATGCTGCACCCCAGTCATACTCTTAGCAAGTGTAATAACTTGGAGATGTGAAGGGATACATTTTATTATTCTGTTTTATTATTTTGTGATGGACTTCTGATACTTGTGTAACACTCTGTGCACATAGCCATTCCTATTTCACTGAAAGAAACTCATGAGAAATTCAGGGTCTGGAGCACAGCCTCTCCCTCATTTTTTCTTAACCACTGTATTATGGCTCTGGTGATACTCAGTACTCCCCTGCAGACTTCTTTAGGGAATTGTTCTGTATCTTAGAGATAGTTTCTATGGGAACTGTGATTGTGATTTTTGGTTGGTGGTTTTGTTGTTGGTTTTGGTTGTTTTTTTTGTGGGGTTATTTATGTTTTTTTAAACTTCATGGATAGTTCGGAAATAGAGGGAGTAGGGTTTTAGTGTGACATTAGGAAAAGTCACCACAATAAAATAAGCTAGGAAAAGAAAACATTCTGTACTTGATCTGGCTATCAGCAAACTGAAACATCAGTTCAAGAGACCATCAGTCTTGCTGCCTGGCTTACAGGCAAGCAGGCTGGAGCTGCTGGAACTGCACAGGAAAGGAAACAAATAAATAATTACAATAACAGGCCATTATTTCATATGTGCTCCTCTCCTCAATTCTTGTTCTTTACGGTATAAACATAAAATTGTGTATAGGGCAGTATGTATGGATGTGTGAAATTTGTAGTGGAGCCACAACAATCACAGTGATCAAGGTTCTTTAGAACACACCAAAAGATGTCAGGGAATACAAATACTTAGTAAATATGGATATCAATATCTATACAAATATACACTATAGATATTAAAATACAGATATAGAAAACATAGTAAAGTCCCAATGTGTATGTATTGTGTGAAAGACATGCCAAGATATTGAGATAATCACAAAGTTCAGACATCTATTTTGCACATATGCAGGGAAAGTGTCTTCACAAGGAAGGTTCCTTTTGCCCAAAAAATGTGGGTGTTGCAAAGATGCCAGAGGTGTAATATAGATTACATTTCAACACTTGGGCGTTTGAAAAGGCCCATACGAGTTTTGCCGAGAGCAAAACTGTTTTCTGTTGAGGCAGAAGCTAGGAGAGGGTTAGCCCAAAATGAACCTATTCAATGAAAATACAAATGTTGATGTAATAAATAATAAATGTCCTAATACTCTATTTAGAGATCATTGCCATGATGCTTACCAGTTCTTTATCTGTACTTAACTGTTTCATCTCAAAAGAAGGAGACAAAATGTTTACTTTTGGGAATCAAAACAGTGATGTAAAATCAAAGGAAAAGATGCACTTAGTGGAGTGCTCTGATATTTTGTCAGTACTGTTAAAAATACACTACTCTTCTGTTTTGTTGCAAAACAGGAGGAAAAAGGACGGCTTTAATCAAGAAAGCTCTGCAGATGTGTCCAGTTCAGCATAGTTCTGAAGTGCACAGTGACTGCAATTTCAAATGTGCAGGGTATAAAAGTGTAATTTCTAGATGGGCGCAAGTGAATCTTTTAGAAATAATATATAATTTCTTTATCTCCAAGTCTGTGAGAATATGTTCCCATTTGCTTTAAATTGGTACTTGGCATCTCCTTTGAGATTATCAAATGTTATTTTTTTCTTCATATAATGCTGAGTGACTATTTGCTGAAAAAATTGAGGTTCTTTTAAGGTGCCTTATGTTGGACACCAAATTAATTGGGGTAACTGAACTCTATTAGTCATCTGAAACAACTTGGTCTCTATTTTCCGCTCTTACTGACTTATTAATGTGATTGTGGCAGGAGAGGAAGAGGGCAAAGAAGAAAATGTCAGTGCAGGTATTTGTGGGTAATGCTTCCATCTGGAGAGCAATGACCACCACAATTCGTGCAAAGAGGATGGATTGTACAAACCTTCTGGAGCACAGCTTTCCTAGAACTGAAGTGAAAACCCCATTGCAGTAAAAAGTGGAGAAGACCGCGTTCTGTAGAATGTCCTATGTTGACCCCTTTGAAGTTTTCCATTGCTGGCAGTGAGAGACCAAGTGAGGAATGAGGAGTCCCAATTGCCACTTGTCCTCCACATTGCTCATATTTCCCTTTATCCTGTCACACTGATGGAAGTGGAGTCTGCAGCCTGTGTCTATTAAATTGTAAATAAATGGATGTGTCAGTCAGTGAGAAATTTTAAAAAGGAGGAAAGCTGTGCAATCGATCATATGTAACCAGTATGAGAAACTTAAGCACTGGAAACTGCTGACACTGATCATGTTGTCAGGCATGAGTAATTAGAAGTTGGACCAGCAAAACCAGGGTCCTTGTAATTTCAGCTGCTGGGCTGGACTCAGAATTCTCCAAAGCAGGATGCAAATTGTTGTATGTGACCAGCTGTTTAAGCCTAAATCTATAATAAAAATGATGAATTATTCCATGAAGTATATGAGCAGGCAATTAGTTATTAGAGGTCTAAAAAGAGTATCAATATTTGCTGTGTAAGAGAAGCTGGAGATCCTTATCCTCAGGCTTTTTGCGGTTGTAGACTAGATCCTGGTGGGTGCAAGTGCACTGCATACTGAACTTATTCTGGCAGTCAAAGACAAGAAATGCTTTGGAACAGCTCTTCTTATTGGATGCTCAGCTGGAGAACAAGTGATATGATGGCCAGGTCTGCCCTCATGGTCTCAGCACTATAGATCAAGAACAGTGTCCTGCAGTAATGCATAGTGGTGCATATGTGTGGGAGCAATGGGCATGTGTAAACTACATGGCATGGTTTGACCACAACAGTACCTGCCAGAGGATGGGTTCTTGATCTAGAAAGGATGACACACTCAATATAAAAAGTGTGAAATTATATGGTACTAGATTGGCAACAGATCTTCTTAATTTTGAGTTTATTTGGTGAAATTCTCTGATTTGGGTTTCTTCCACTCATATTGTTGCTCACATCACTACAGTTAATGGCAGTTTCCTTTCCATGTCATTTACACACTACAGTGTGCCTTAATCCCTGCTTAACATCCCCATGGAAAACTATAGCAGCGAGCAAAATACCTGCATTCCACAGCCTGTTTCTGAGTTTAAGGTGATGAGATGTGTATTTTCCTTACAATCTTCTAGTAATTTGTGTTACTATTCTGTATTGGAAAAACAATCTCATCAGTAAGAGCTGTGAGATTTCCCTGCTTTCACAGTTATGTGAATGCCACCTTTCCTGAAGTAATAATCACTCGTTAACCTTACATTTGCTGCTCTTTCAGATTTCACAGCCAGAACTGACACTGCTGACAGCTTGATAAACTGTGTGCCACTTACAATGGCTTTGCCTCTTCCAGGAACATGCTTTCCCATGTATACTCCCTTTGAAGAACCACCCTGATTTTAATCTGAAGCTTCTGCACAAATTGGGCAGCCCTTCCTGATCCAAAGTTACTGAGGGTAAAAAATGTGAAATTCTTGCTCAAGGAAATGTTGCCTATAGTCAAAGAATGGTTCATGTGGAAGAATAGTGCTGTGGCACTAATAATATGGATGCACCTTGATGGGGGGGGGTCATAGTTTCACATGGGTCTTGGCAGTAAGATGATGCATTTGAAGATACAGTTTGCAGGTTATATCTTGTATTTCATTTCATGGTAAGCTTTGATAATTTACTGTTGGCTTTTTTAGATAACTTGGTGACAAATTTGCCAACAGATGGTGCTGCTGCTCTAAATCCTCTGTATTCAGTCTTGATTTGAGAAAGGAATGCTGGCACTTATATTTCAACATCCCAGTGATTTCTCAGGCTCTGAAGAAAAATATTTTGAAATATTACTTGGGTATAATATTTTCCATGTATTCCTGGGAAGATAGTTACAAAAATGAATCAGGATCTTTTATTGTAACAATGTTATTATGCTTGTATATAACATCTCTCAAAACAATTATACTCATCCCACATGTCAAAGATCTTGGACCATCTGACTCTTCTTGCCTTAGTCCCTACTAATATGCAATGAACACTTTCTTAATACACGGTGAAGTAAGTAATTATTTTCATACATAATGCTTGTGAACAGAGACAGAAAAAATAACTCATCCGAGTCACGTGAGATGTCTTTATCAAAGCAAGGAATTAAATCCAGATAACCTGTATCATACCTAATTTAATTGTTGTTGGTCAGGCACTCCTTCATTAGGAAATAATTTGAGAAAGGATGTCTGTCCTGTCTGGCAGTGACAGAAACATCACTGTAACATCAGAATGAGCAGAAATGTGGTTATGCTGCCTCTGTCCCCTTTTCCAGAAGCAACGAGGCATAGCTATTTTATTACGTTTGTTGTCATTAGTCAGGGCTACTGCTTGTTTGTCTGAGGCTACCAATAAACACAATGTGATTCATGCAGAACTGCTTGAGGGATGGCTTGACTCCAAAAGCACAGTTTAGCCTTTATTTGGCTGTTGTTTGCTTAATGCAGAAAAATGTGTATGAAAGCTATGAAAAATGAATCTGTGCTGTAACACACAGCTTGTAAAATCTGCTTGATTTATTCTGCAGAAGATATTGCAGTATAAAGGAATAATGAAGACAATGTCTGCCTTCATTTTCTTTTATTTTTTGGTTATGCTGTCATCTTCCATATTATTGCAATGGATTCTAGCCTACATGGAGTCATCATAACTAATAAAATGTCCTTATAATCAAAGATGATCCGTGATGCTGAGCTTTGAAAAGAGCATTTTTTAAATCTAATCGAAACATATGTGGAATTTCTTTTCCCTTGTACAATTACTCTGATTTAATCATGAACCGTAAGGGAGAGGCACAGTGGAATGGAGTAGTAGAGCATTTGAGGAGGCATTGGTGCTTCTCCAAAAGTAGGAAATCAACCATAAATACTGTGTTACTCTCATAGACTCATTATTGGCTTTGTCCTTTGTTCTGTGGGTAATCTAAAGCAATGGTTTCCCTCTCTGGGCTTCTGAATCTCGAGATCTTTGGCCCACTTCCTTTGGGTCCTTGGTCTTGGAGAAGGTATCAAAGAAAGGCAAGCATATTGTTTAAATGTGATAAACGGGGACTGCCATTTCCAATGAAAAAATATACATATATCAGGGTTCTACAAAGTAGGAAACCTTGAAATCATTGATCTAAATTATGTTCCCTGCAGAAACTGGAAGCATGAGGGTGAGGAATGCAAAAATAAAAAACACAGAAACAAAAGAGCTTCATGCTGGGAAGGAAGCCCAGATTTTTGTGACCCAGCTGAAGAGGGTTAAGAAGACAATTGCCTGGAAACTCTGAGGAATTGGATTAATCTCCATTAGCATTTAAATTTGGATCAAGAATGCACTTTTGAAGTGAACTCCCACCATCCACAGTTTCTCTGCTTTGGTTCAGAGTAGTCTCAGAGTAGCTAAATTAGAAACATGGCAGATGAAACCCGGATTGAAGAGGTACTCCAGGAGTACAACCAGTTCACTTTAGTTGGTAATGAGCATGAACAAGGCAGGACTGGACTAGTTGTAATCTGAAAGGAACCCCCTGAAATTGTGTGGTTTGGGCATCATATGATGATCATATGAAAGCCCTCAATGACAGGGCTTTTGGTCAGTTGATCTGTTCCTGGTGGTCACTGCTACTTGCTAAGGCAGGTGCAGCTTTGAGGTAGTGTGCAGTGAGGTTCCACTACTGACCATAGTGAGGCTATGAGTTAGTCTTCACGTGGAGATACTTTATAGTCTTCATGCTTTCAAAGTAGCCTTCTCTGAATCTTGTTTTGACACTCACAGATATTTCTGTTACATGTAAGATCTGGGTGGGCACTAATCAACCCTGTCATTGCCGGGGAGAAAAGGACACTGTACTAAACTGAGCTCCAGCTAGCCAAGGTTGCATCAACATCTACATCAACATGTGTGGCAGGGGACTGTAGTGGGTTGGCACCCCCACTGAGAAAGGGGAAAGCTGCAGGGCCAGGGCCCAATGGGCTGACCAGCAAGGGAGCAAAGGTCTCAAGAAACTTGAGGAGTGCGGCCATCTCCCTGCTGGAGTCCCAGTGATGAATTATTATTCTCCTAAAGTGTTCATATTGTCTTGTGAAATAGTTTTGGGGTTTTTTTAGCTTGCAGGTTCTGTTAAACACAAGTTGGTTTAGCTCTCCTACATAGTATGAATGATTCTCTTCATTCCTTGATATTGCTTCCTTCAGGGTATTTGAACTGTGTTATCATCTCCCTTCAGGCTCCTTTTATCTGACAGTATATATTAGACTCCTGTTTTCTCTATTTTTTATGTCACAGTCTCAAATCTTGCCTTCATTTATTTGTCTATTTCTGTCTTTAAATATGTAGGATAAGCTAGCATACTGAATAGAAAATTTCTTATAATACTAGGTAGATCATTATGGCATCATACATAAAGCTCCTCAGGATGCAGCTTGGACTGTTTTAAAGATGTCTACTGTTCCAGTTTCTTTTACATAGCCAGCTTTGTTGTAACAGACAGGGGTTTAGTGGCTTGTTTTGGTTTGTGGTTTGGTTTTGGTTTTGTTTTCATTCAGCCAGTGAGATCTACAGAAAATGTGTTTATTTAAATGGCAAGTTGAAATTCTTTGAAATATTTTTTTTAGAAACTTGGTATTTGTTCTCTTTTGCATGCAGACAGGGTCTGCAGAGTCTGCAGTCCTGCCCCAGGTATGGATGCCTTTGCACTTGGGCATAATCTCATTAGTATCACCAGGACTTTCTACAGGCATTAAGGTGCACCAATATAAATCCCATTTAGGGATTAAGACATAGCTATAACAACACACAAACCAAAAGAAAAGCCTTAGCTAAGGAAGTGATGCATGGTTGGAGGATGAAGGACAGTGGGGATATGTGGAAGCAAGAAATTCACAGACTGCCCAAAGAGGTTGTGCAGTCTCTGTGTCTGTAGGTTTCCAAGACCAGACAGGATAAAGCCCCATGATAATCTGGTGTGACCTCAGAACTGGCCCTGCTTTGGGCAGAAGGTTGGATTAGAGACCTCCTGAGGTTCCTTCCTAATGATCCTATGAAGAATGGCTATCTTCATGGTGATGTATGGGAAAATATTAATAATCTGGAGGAGCAAATCAGTGTTTACTGAGCGTTATTATATTAGGTTTGAACATTTTCAAGAAAGAACAGGTTTTCATTTTTTTTAACAGTCGAGATCAACCAATTGCTCCCACAGTACACACTATGGAATGTTTTGCTGGTCATATCTTCAAGATGGCAGAACCAAATTTAGAAACATCCATAGATATTCATGGTTGACAACAGATCCTGCTTTTGGAACCACAGCACATTTTATAAGTAGCTTGTTGAAGCAAATACCCTTTTATATGACCATTTGAATCAATCATGATTTATGACTGTGAAGGGGTCAGGGGCATAAAACATAACAAGGCATAGACTCCCTACTAAAGAATCTTCTAGCCTGCTTTAAAATCATAACATTTTATAATCCTGTAGCAAATTGTATAGCCCTGTTCTGTAAAGGTTAGGATGCCGACTCACAGAACCTTACATTCTGAACTATCAGAACTACTGGGGCTTTTTGTATAGATATATTTTTCAGAAGAATTTCCATCTAAGTGTAAATTTAGTCCAAGGCTACTTGGCATATGAAGTCAGAAGAGATCATGACACTAGACAGCACAGAACAGACTCCTGTGACATAAATTCTAAATGTGTTTTAAATCAAGAAGGAGGGGGTCAAGCATATTACACCATGGTAGAATGAGATGAAGGATTGTGGTGTATTCAGTATGAAGCCACTGAACAAAACAACTGCTAAACACAAGTAAGGCACAGATTTATCAGAGAAAAAAATTTAGATGTAAGCATATTTGTTTTGCACAAGTGCTTCGATAGAGGAGAACTGACTGAAGAAAACACCTGACTTGTGTTTTGACCTACAATTTATTCAACAACCTTTCTCAGTGCAATCAGATGTGTTGATTCCTGTAGTCATGGGCTGGCTGCCCATTTGCCTTCCTTCCTTTCTCCCTTGCCCCCTTGTCCCTCTCAATATTTTGCTTCCTGCTTTTTTCTCTCCCTTCCTCTTCCTCTTCCCCTTCTGTCTCACACATCTGCAGACTATCAGCCTACAGACATGACTTTCCCAAACATCCAGTATGTTACTACTATATTAACATAGAAGGAAAGGGAATGAACCATAAAATCATTGTCAAATCAAGAACAATCCTGGTATGTATCACATGGGAGCACAGTACTCAGACTAACGTGGGGGGGTTTATTTCTAAGGAAGAATTGTAATGATATGTAAATTAAAGGCAGGAATTACAGAAGAATGGAGGCCCAGACTGCTGCATGAATAATACTGCTGTAGTTCTGAACAATAAGGGTAAGAGTTTTTCAAATGGCTTGTACAGCCACCTCTACACCAGTTATATAGAAAACCATATCCTGTTCTGTCCAGACATTTAAAGTGTCCATTTGGGGCTTTCTTCTCAGGAAGCATTCCTGACGACCTAATGCACTGGTGAAAGGAGTAACAGTAAATTAAAAACAGACAACGTTGTTGAGTCCACCTGCATGGGTCTAGGAGATGTAGTTGCTCACTTTTCAAGACAAGTCGACTGTGAACATCAAGTCTAATGTTCTTTAAATTATGTAAAGAATTATTAATTGCCTTATGGCTAAAGAATATTTATTGGTATATTGAGCAGCAGGGCCTTTTGTTTTCTTTTCATGTATGGTGCATAAAATAATTGAGGAATGAAAAATTCTGTTTAGGACTGTAATAACAATTAATCAAAATTGAGCATGTTTTAAAATATGACTTGGATGTTCATCTGATGCAAAACAGCTTTTGTTTGAAATCAATAGAACTGTGGCAATTTATGCCAGTAAAGGGCTTGGCTCTTTTTCTTTTGAATGTAAAATATACCCAAGCAGTAATTTTTCTTTCTTATACTAAGTGCCAGATTTCAACCTGTTCATTCACAAAGCTGCAGAGCACAGACACTTGTAAACTGCCCTGTCTCCCATGATTCAGTGCTTTCTAGGATGGGGTTTGTCATTGTCCATTTTTCTCTTCAGTGTCAGCCAGGTATAATAATGTAATTGTGAGTTTAGTCATGATGCTAGTCTGAAATTAAAAGTTAAACAGGACCGGAATCTCCAAAAATCTGGTGTAATGCTCATGAAGTCTTGAGTGTTACAGTAGTGTCAAATGATTCCTGCCCTCAGATATTTGCTGACATGAAAGAAAACAGCAGATCTAGGCTGATGAGGAGTTGCTTTTTGACAGAGATGGAGAAGTACTTTGTTAGAAACAATGCCACAGCATTGTGGCAATGGCAGAGGAGATCTCAGCAGGAGACCTTAGAGGGGGGAGGGAGATTATATTTTAAACCAGAGCTTTCATTCGTGAATCCACATAATCCCACAAGCATGTACAACACCAAAACATTTATGTTCAAATAGTCGTCTTCCCTTGTAGCACAAAGATGCTGATGTGCAGGCAGGCAGACCAAGATTCCTGGTGGTGCCACAGGGACACGCTTAGATGTCACTCTCTTCTCCCAGGTAACAAGCAATAGGACAAGTAGAAATGACCCCAAGTTGTGCCTGGGGAGGTTTAGATTCAATATTCTGAAAACTTTCTTCACTCAAAAGGTCTTCAACCATTGGAACAGGCTGGCCAGGGATGTGCTGGAGTCACCACCTCTGGAAGTGTTCAAAAAATGTGTAGATGTGCTGCTTAGAGACATGATCTAGTGGTGGACCTGGCAGTGCTGAATTAATGTTTGGATTCAATGATCTTAGAGGTCTTTTCCAACCTTAATGATTCTATAATTCTGTGACACAGAGGACAAGAGAAACAGACCAGTTTCTCTTCAGGTCTTTTGGCTGCATCTTCGGTTGGTAATTTTGGATATGCCTTGCAAACTGTCTCACCTGTGAACCCTCAGAATTTACTCACTATCTTTTCTTTCCCAGTCTGGGTATACTGGGAAGAAACATGGAGATGTACTGGGATGTTGATGACCTCCTGATCTAAGTGATATCAACGCATCATTCTTCTAGCCCTCCTCCTGCCACATGATTATTTGTGGTGCTTCCACACCTGTACATTTTTATTTATACCAATTTAAACACCTCTACTGCAATTCTCTACATAGACAGATGCTGTTCTCCTAGTATTTAATGTAAATATTCATGATGAACTGTGATGCTGAAAAATATGTTAATAGGGGCATTACAGAACTGATATCCAACTATTGTCATCAATTGTCATCTTGAACATCAGCATATCATCACTGGTGTATGACTTCTCACAAGAAGGAATGTTGCAATAGCAGGACTATTATGGGCTTGAAGACAAAGGTACATTAAGCTTGTTTTTCATTTATTCCACAGCTGAATATACCTAACAATATGGGTAATTGCTGTTAAGAAGTGTTAACATAATCTGCATATCTTCTTATTCTTGTGACTGAATTAATTGCATCTAACTATAGACATCTGTAGTGCTGATATTTACTTCTGAGCTACCCAAAGTTCTGTGTTACTAGTGAAGAGAAATAGGCACTTCTAATTAAGGTGCAGTTTTTTGGCCTGTTTTAGATACCTACCTTAGCATAAGAAAAATAGCAACTAAAAAGGTTTATTTTTATTGATTCCAAAGAAAGCCTATAAAGAGTAGTTAAAATATAGTGATCTACATTTAATTAGTAAATATCACCCCAAATGCCTGCTTTCTGTAATAATGGCCCCACAACTATTATTGTGACCAGGTGTGGACAAAATATAATTGCCTTCTGCTCCCAGAAGAGACACATCAGTGATAGAAGGATTTCTGGAATATAAAGCATTTGAATTAAAGTGTCTTTTCCATATGTATAGGATGGAGGGATTGACTTCCTTTGGGGTATAATCAAATGTATTTCCATTTAGTGAGTGGAGACAAAATCCATTTTTATACAAGGGAAGAATTTGATTCAGAATCACAGTTTTTCATTTGGCACATGGCAAAAGTCAATCAGATGTCTCCTGTACAGGACAGCATTTTTTATTTGATTTGTTTCTTACTGATAGCTGAAGTGACAACCCATTTAGCTTCTCTAGCAGGTGGAGATCAGCACCCACCACAACTATCAAAGACAATTGCATTGTAGCTGCTGTATCTTTAGTGTTTTGGTTTTCAGTGGTGAATACTGTAGTTTTGATCTACTGCTGCGCTTGCTAGTTTAAAGACTAAGATTTTAACTTTTCCATATGACCAATGCCTGTCTGTCACCATTGCTGGTAAGTTGTAATGTATGTGCAACTCCTGTTCAACCCTTATGGCTAAGGATTGAAAATGTGACTACTAATTTTCAGTGCTCACTCTGGAATACTCACATCCAATCAGAGTAGCATGGGTCTTCCTGATGACATGCCTGATAGCTCTGTACTAATATTTGAATATCCCAGTGGATCCAAAATTATTCTATATACTGAAATTTAGGCATTTGAATCCTGTTGCAGCTAGTTTTGAAATTCTTGGACTAAAATATTGGACAGTTTGTTTTGAACCCCATTTCAATAAGGTAAAGGAAACATTGTAGAATTTGTCATAAATGGGATTCCCTTTGAATGACTCAAGGCTCATTCATCTACTAAAAGACACCTTTCCTTGCCGCTCAAAGCCCCAAACCCCAAGCACTTTTCAACATATGTAATTACTGTTAAATCTGATCCAGATGTGAAGAAACAAACTGGTAATAAAAGATCAGTCAAAACATTTCAGCAAAATGCAGTGAAGATGGTCAAAAATGTATATTGTCCAATGCTGCACTGCAAGTGCTGGAACATTATTCAATTTCTGACTGTAGCACACATTAACAAACCAAGCTTGATTCTTTCTTTTTTTCTTTCTTCAATTTTTAAATGTTAATATCTTTATACAAAACGCCTTAGCAAGTCATGCACTTGTGATGTTCAAAGAGCTTGCCTACAGGAAAGACTTGAGTTCTTTGAAAAAGTGCGTAGGATCAGGAACACTGGTTAATATTTACTGGCTTACAATTGCAGATGCTAAATAATAATCGGTTGCACAGCAACACAAAAATCAGAATATTGCACAGAACTACAATTAGTCCTTGAGACTTTCCTCTGTTTGTACAGGTTCTGCCAAAGCAGATAAAGAAGAGAGGAGATCAGAAAAAATGCTTCTTCAAAATAAGAGCTGACAGCAGACGGGGCACTAGTGCCACATGCCATTTGAAATGGAGAGAAAATGTCTAAGAAGAGTTAAACTTATCAGTAGGACAAAGCTCCTGTAAGCAGGCTCAGTCCCAGAACTCTGCTGCAGAATGAGCCCTTATGAAGTGAAAATGGACAACAGTACATGTGGTCAAGTGCAATACCCGATGTTGGTGGCAGTGTGAACAATGCATTTGAGAGGGAAGCCTAAACAAGGACTACACTGTTACTGGGGAAAGGTCTACTTGTAGGAAGAGCGACTTTTATGTACCATCATTCCAAATCAGTATCACATAAAGTTGCTGCATGTAGATGAAAAATCATGGCTTAACTTCCTTGTCAGGAAGGTCTACTGGATTTTTTTCATTCGCCTCTCTTTATAGATGAACTCACAACATCTGCTGAGTGGGAGCCTTGACAAAAAAGTGAGAAACAAAAATTGGGAAGGAGAAAGTTCTTGAACTAAAATTCTTAATAATGTTTCCCATCATGTTGACTCTATTGTTCTAATTTGGACTAAACTTGATGACAGATTTTTTTTTTTGCTGACTTAGGCCCCTGTTCAGCATTATTACAAAGTTGAAAACTATGGTTTTAGCTGTACTGGAGAATGGTGATTGCAGGTTCTGTTACATTACATCAATACCCTCATGTCATTAGTGGTGTGCTTTCATATTACTTGTCATAATGAATTTCCTCCTACTGCAGTCCACAATGAAACTTTGCACACCAGTGATCAGGCAGGCCTTTCTCTCCTTTTGTACACAATCCATTAGAAGTCCAATGCATGGATGTGATTGTCATTCATTTATATCAGCAATTTTGCACCTGTTACAACTTGATGTAAATAACAAGAGCCAGGGCCTGTGCTTGCCACACCCCTCACCTTTCACAGAGATTTTCACAGTAGTGGTCACAACAATTTCTTATTTCCAAACATCAGCAAAGGGTCTTGGGACAGTACTTTGCCTCTTCCCAAGTTGCCTAAGCAGTCTGTTGCAAGGTAAGTCTTGCACTGGGAGCTTTGCCTTAAAGGCACTGGAAGTATTTTTCTGTCTTCACTCTATATGGAGCCAGGATCTGGAAGTTGTGGACAATAATGTAGGTTAAGCCCCTGCTAGGGTGCCACCTGCTTTTTTTAGCTTTGGCACCTTGGTAGTTATGTTAATAATGTTCAGCACCTCTCTTAGGTGGTTTGAAAGTGGTCTGTAGTGCATTTTCACTTGAAAATCAGTTGACAATAACAAAACCCAGAGGTGGACTTTTCTTCCTCTGAATATTAAACACTCTTTAGAAAACTGGTTTTATGGTTTTGTTAGTAATTATTACTTTTTTTCCTCATAATGTAGTTTAGCTCAACATTTTGTTTCACAGTACCAAGGTGAGCAAATCCTGTTGTGCAGCTAAGCCTTCCCATATAACAGTAGTGCCACGAACTGATTTTTGGGGGGATCAAGCAACTGAGAAATGTTTACACAGCAAATGAACATCAGAGTTATGTATAATTTCCTAGTAACCAAAGACATAGCAACCACATCACACTATGAATTGGTTTCTTAATAATAAATAAGCCAATCTCTTCCTTTGTGCAATCTGGTATTCCCTGCACTCCAACTTTGATAATATTGTTTATTATATACCCCAAAGGCGGTTTCCATGCCAATCTCACAGGCATTAACATCAACCAATCTGCTTGGTAAATAGCTCTGAGATGCTTTATTGCCCAGCTCTCTGGTACTCTACTTATGTACTGACACCAGCCACTTCTAACCTTCTACTGACAGTGAGAATAAGTCACAGAAAGTCTCTTTGCTCACAGAGGAAGACATTGGTTTCATTTAGTTTCTTTTGAAGAATAGTTTGATTCCCAGAAGCGATGGTAGTGTTGGAAGCTAAGGGCTGGCGCTTGAACAGGTCTAAACTGTGACAAGTCTAAAATATGCAAAGAAGCTTCCCTGGCTTGTACCAGCCAGTGTGATAGCCCAGAGCTCAGGGAACAGGTATGTGCTGCTAGGCTGTAGCAGTCCAGTTTTCCACTGTGTGATCAGCTCAATGCTAGTGGCAGCAACACTCAGGAATAGAAAACAGCTACTTCTGGTCTTCTCATTTCATGCTCTCCTTGCTAAGATCACACACACAAAAAAAAGAAGAGGTTTGTCAGGCCTTAGTTTGAATAATAGGGTTTTCAGAGTGTATCCTTGTTGCAGAGTACATTTCCCAAGGCATTAGGGAACTGCAGCCCTCCGGCTCCTGCACATTAGCAGTGCTGGGTGGAAAAATACTGTGTGTCATGGGAAGAAGGGGCAAAATGCCAAGGTGTCATGGCTGGTTAGGTGGAGGGCAGAAACCTAATCTGTCAAAATGAGCTATTATAGGCAAGACCTTTGTTTTTTAATTATTTCTAATTTGTTTTTCAAGGCTAGGAAATAGCTTGTAAGGCTTTTATAAATAATAGCAGAGTAATAGACATTCCCTGGTACCTATTGTCTGCTTTCAAAACTAACATGGCTGTAGAATCCAGGTATATTGCTTGGGGTGAAAAAAAGTAGAGAAGGATGGAAATCTGGTTTTGCCTAAATAGGTCATTTAATTAGATTGCATTGTAGGTATGTGATAGACAGCATCTAATATGCTTAAGCAAGTGCTTAAGTGGGAACTTAATACCTCTAGATTTTTAGAAATCAGGTACTCAATTTACATTTGACCAGGGAATTTTCACTCACAGAATTTCTTGGTCACACCAATAGATGGCAATCCATCTTCATGTCCCTTTGCTTCTTCAGAAGTGAGCTAAAAGGTGAGGAGGAAAGGGAGAAAGCAGTTTTTCTCAAATGCTTTTTTTCCTTTTATGTGTTAGAGTTTCAAAGCTAAATGTTCAAATGCCCTGGAAATGAGAAATTATCTGAAAACTAGTACACTGCATGCTACCACAGCACAAATTACCCCATGCTGTCCTGTCAGATTTAATCTGTCTGAATCATTTTTGGAAGGGATGATATGGGATTTAGTTTCCATGTGAGCTAGTGAACTGAGATTAGCACTGTTCTTGATACTATTGCATATTTTAATCTAAGATTCAGTTTATTGCCCAAGTTCCACATTGTGAAATCTTCAGTAGATATCAAAAAGATTAGGAAAAGATTAGAAAAGAAAAAGAAATCTCAAGTAATATGGAAGACACTTGATCTTTCAGTCTGATTGTACTCTGTGCTACAGTAGTGTAATTCAGTGATAATGGCAAAGAAAATATCTCAGTGTCAGATTAGCAGATGTGATGCTAAAATTAAACCTTAGCCATTCTGCTTGTTCTCACTGCTGCAATTGTGGGAGCTCTTGTGGACTTTGGAGGTAGTTTTCCTAGCAAAACTGGCCTCAGATTTGCTTAGAGCATCTGATTGTTGAATTAACTTAACCTTTTTTACTCCCTTTATTTACTCGTTCACTACTACTACAGCCACAGAGCCCATGGGCATATGGGGGTTTTTTAGATGTTTCCTATAAAAACTAATTTAATTGCTGACAATTGGGTAAAAAGGGAAAAATAAGCAAAAGGGATGCCTTTGCCCTGACTGCAGTTCTCTGCACATGGAAGTGGGCTGGGGCCAACAAGTTCAATTCATTTGGAAAATAATATTTATTTCAGCTGCACTGTCTTGTTGATTCAGTGTGTTCCTCTTGCTGCCCTGCACAAAGGATAAGACTTTATGTGGAAAGCCGCTTAGCAGTTGCTCGCTCTGGCCTGATAGCTGGGACAGAGCTGCACAGATACCAGCAGGCAGGTCATCACTGGAAAAGCAGAGGCACATCATGGGGAGCCCGTCCAGCCCTGCCACAACTAGCCACAAGGGCCTGGGGCTGCAACAATGCTCAACGCCCACTGCACACTACTGCACCATGCCAGGCATCTGCCATGAGCACCCACTGCTCTCTGCTTCACCAGCAGCTCTTCTGTCCTCCCATGGCAGTATATGACCTGCTTCCCTCCTGCAGCATTTGCACCAGGCTCTGGCTTTCTGAAGATGTGTGGGTGGGTCTCTCATTCGTGCTGGCACCATCAGAAAGTCCCATGATATTTGGAAAGAAATCATACACTTTTATACTGCATACTTTTTTCTGAATTCTTGGCATCCTGTAATATATTCTATCCTTTCTTCCAGCAGCAACCAGAATATTGCAAGTCAGTAAACAGCTTTAATCTAGAGACATCGTTAACTAAAGAACATCGGTAGTGCTGTAAACAAATTGCATCTACTAGCATTGCACAGAATGAAGCCAGAGGTTTCTTATGTAATCCTCCCCTTTACAAAAAATAGTGCCTTGTATATAAAGAATAGCTCTCTACAAGTATTTGGTTTTTTGGGGGGTTCATAGCTGATGAATAGAGCTAAGTCTGGAGAGTTAATTGTGGATGCTAAGAGCAGCAATAGCACAAGTAGAAGAACAAGCTAAAAGAAAATGGAGTTTCATTCACTGTTTACCCATTCTTCAGGTTTTCAAGTGTAAACATGTTGTGCTTCCTGGGAATGAGATGGCCACAGCCCTGCAGGTACAGAAAAGGGCATAAAGTGCCTTGCACCGTTCTTACCTTTCATAACATTTCTGCCCTGAACATATGCTGTCATTTTATGCAGCCATTTTATGTATTTTAGGCTCTTCAGAGGTTAGACATTTTTGTAGTGGGACATCCATTTACTTCCAGAAGGAATATTATTCTGCCTCTTTTCATTTTATGAATCTGTTTCTGTAAAAAAAAAAGGTGCCCCAATAACAGTCTAGGATTATGCGAAGTGGGGAGAGAACATACAAAACCTGGCCTTCAGCCTCAGGGCTGAACTGCCATAATCTGAAGTCAACACCAGATGAACTGCTGAAGGGTTGCTATTTAATCCTTGGTATCATTACCTCTCTTCTTTGACCTGAAGGGATTGATTACCTGCTTCTGGAGTATTAATGAATTTGCTGAGGTTCTCTACAGCAAACCTGTGGGCATGAACTTTCTCTTGCCTGAAAGAATGGAGGAGAAATCTCTGAGCTTGTTTTTGTGGCTCCAGTTTAACTGCTGATACAGGAGATTTTGTCATCTCTGCAATAAACAACATCAGAATCTATGAGTGTTACATTTCTTAAAAAAAAATAAATGCAGGGTGTAGGTAAGTGTAAGGAAGGAATGGAAAAAAGGGGAAAAAACACTAGCATTATTTTCCTGCTCTCAGAAACACATTTGCTAACATGGTTAATAAATATTAACAAGGCAAATGTCTCAATGTGGCCCCAGTTGGTTCCCCAGCAAATCCACTGCACTCTGATCTGAGTGGAAGTGTGTCACTTTCACTAATGGCAGCATTCTTCAGATGCACACAAATTAATCAAGCATGTTATGAGAAGTTAATGAGTATAAAATTAATGGAGTATTTTTGGTACTTTTTGTAGATATTTCTGAATAAACCAGAATGCTTATCCTGGAGCTAGAGAGCAAAGTCCAAAGATCACTAAGTCAATAGTTAGTTTATATTCATTTTCAGTGAATTTCAGAGCAGGATCTGGTAGTGTAAGCACAGCAGAGAGATGGGACCCTGGGTACAGCACCAGACTAGAAGTTTCAACACTCAGCTTTAAAGTTATACTGCTACTCTTCTGCGCCTTTACAGGTTACTTTACCCTCTGTGCCTCAGTTTCCCTCAGATTGACCTTTCCTGCTAGAGATTTGCTGAACCCCAATATTGAGGAGGATGTGGACTTTCTGGGAGACCATCATGGATACAGTATCGCAGAATGTCAGGCTCTGACTTATAATCACAGGTTAGGAAATTCTTGGCCATCAGTCAAAGCCCAGCGTGCATTGCTGACATCCACACACACTGTTCAGTGTCGCTGCAGGCCTTTGGCATTTCCCCTGTTATGCTCCTGGATCCTTTCTGAGCATGGATTGTCAATTCTGCCAAACAAGGGCAAAAGGACTAAAGGCAAGCATTTTTCAAAACAAATGCAGAAAATATCAGTTCATGCAACATTAAGTTTACTATTCTGTGGATGCTCTCTCAGCCATGCTGCGTGTCCTGTTTATTTCATAGCATGCTTGCACATTTAATGTGTGAGTTTGAAAGGGAAAAGCTACCTTAAGGAATGTAACTTTACCTGTCATCTGGGGAAAGTTACCATGTTAATTTTCAATTGTTTGGCATTCTGAGCTCCTGAGGAAAAGCATCAGGAGATTTGTCCCTGCCAAAGGATATGACCTTTAGCGAACTTAGAAATGCAGCATGCCGTTTCTGTCTCAAACCAACTGTTGCATCACTTGTCATATTTATTTAAATGTCCTCTGGCATAGTGCAAGAAACCAGCAAGGTTCATATGCAAACTCACAGGGATTATGTTGGTTCGTTCCCTAAAGAAATACATATTTCCACACAAGCACAGCTTTTCCCATAATGGAGGAATAGGAAGAATCCTTGTAACATATTAGAATGACTATCAAATAGAAGTTGTCTTCCACTGACAGAAGCAATGAGGCCATGTTTGGCCCCACAAGTAGAAACTGGAATTATTATGAGTCATCACTCATATTGAAGCATTTCTGTTCAGCCAAGGATCTGTATATAGAAAGAGGAATGATAGATAGTCATATTAATTCTATCTTTAGTCCATGCTGAGACCACCAACATAAAAATGCCACAGCATTTTTTTCTGTAACATCTCCCTAGGCAGAGCTAAGTTTCTGTGCATCCCCTAAATGTAGATTTCCATAATATAGTATATTGTGATGCCTTTAAGATGTTGCCTTGGCCCTGATTTTTCTGGATTTATTGTATTGCTGGGATTAGGGAACACATCCCCTAAAGGAAGAAAGCTCTATAAAGAAGAAGTAAAATAATGATTCCTTAAGAACCAGCAGGGCAATAAAAGCTCCATTGCAACCCCTAAAAAGAGATTATGCAAATCAAGGGAAGGAGAAAGGGAGTATTGCAAGGGAGCTGGCAAAATAGCTTCTTAGAAAGGAAGAATCATTCTGTCATGCCACGACCAAGCACCTTTTTTTTCATACTATTCCCTCAGTGCTTTTCCTAGCTTCCTTCCTGATATCTCTTGTGTCAGCAGTAGGTTAAAATTTATTGAGTGTTTGGATACAGTGAGTGTCCCTTCATTTTCCCTAGTGCTGTCATGGTTCAATACAGTACATTCTTGCTCTTCAGCCTTTAAATCTACTTCTGTTCCCCTTCAGGAAAACCTCTGTTACTTTCAGAGAATCTCTGCAGGGTTTTCCCAGCCTGCTTTGGCTGTTTTTCTCAAAAAGACTGCCTCTTGCATTAATAGCTCTGTCTCCAAGCTCCAGTGAGTAAACTTAAGGTGATATTTTATGTTCAAATAATTTTGCCTAAGTTTCAGGACTCTGAAGCATCCAGCAAGTGTGGAAATATTTCAGTAATGGAGATGTGATGCACAATTTATTGTTGTTTCATGTTTTTATTTTGCTAAGAATATCTGATACTTTTTGTAGTAAGACTTTACCTGTTAAGTGTAGCTCTGACTGCTTGGGGACAGGGTGCACAAGGTACCAGGCATGAGAATAGTGAGTCCTCCCTGAATTTTTTCTAATGGCCTTGTATCTTAGCAGCCCTCAGAGCAGCAGCTTCCAGCAGACCTGGATAGTGATATGGAGAGTGAACAGAGAAGGAGCAGAATTACTGAACCTGGGCTAGGAAACTATGGAGAATAAGTGAAAACATGACGCAAAGGATATGGATTGGAATTAGAGGACAAGGAGCAGGTCTCTGGTGCACTGGAGTTGTGATGGGAATGCCTTGGACAAGGATCCAAGTTGGGAAAGACCTGGAACTGACTGGGAAAGGAGCCTGGTGCAGGAGAAGGCTCAGGGAGTTGAGAACTGGACATAGCTGATGACAGATGTTTGGGTTTGTGGTGAGAAGCATAAATGGAAACTGGTATGGCAAGGATGAGGAGAAGCAATGAGTATGAACCATGTGGAGTGGGATGGAGAGCAAGAGAAGAACAAGGAAATGTTAGAGTGAGTGTGGCTGGGACAGGTGAAGGGAAGGAGTGTCTACACTTCTGCATTCACTCACTGTTTGCCTTATTGCACCAGGCAGGAGCATAGGCTGGGCTTTCCATACCATATTTCCTTGTTCTCTGCGCATGTGAAGGCTGCAGTCTCTCCTAAGAGAGAAACATATTCTTCCCCCTCCCATGCTGATCCACATCAAATATGACAGTCAGTGCTTGCTATCAGTTACTCCATTAGTTTGAATTAGTTGAAAGCTATTTTTGTACACTTAAGCGATCCAGCTTGGTTTGAATGCTATGACTAACACCATGTGATAGAAAAGCTTCTGGCTTTTTTGATTGTGCAGTTTGTCTGCACATTGCAGCAAGATCTTTCCCCAGATTCCACCCCTTCATTTGCACATTTCAAATTAATCTCTTGGCCATTCTTACAAGCTGAATATGTTCTGTTTATTTAGCTGAATAAATGGCTGATATAAAATCTCATTAGCCCAACAATTACCTTTGACACCATAGATGAATAAAGCCTCTTTGCCATGTAAATTAGGAAATCACAACAAGTCCCTTTCAGTTCTGAGAAGGCACAGTTTTGAAAAGCATTCAAAATGTAGAACATTGTTAAAGTCATTAATATTTCTGTGGTGGTACAGTTCATATTGGACATCCTGGATACTATCAGACATAGGATTTTATTATAATTCCTCATGATAAAGCTGTCCCTATGCATCATATGCAGACCAAAATCCTAGTTGTGCCCTTAATCATTCCATTTGATCATTCTTTCAGTTCTCACTGTATGGCATTTCTTTCGAACATTGCAAAATGAATGAGAAGAACAAGAACTGATCTACAAAGGAAAGGAAAATAGGCAGGCAAGTCCATTCTTTACAGCACTTTTGTTATCAATCCCTGTTATTAACTAATATTAAGTGCTATTAATGCAAAAAATTATTCACCATGCTAGAAATTTAGATTTGGGGTTGATTTCCTCCTTCACTTCTCCTATATTCTGTCTGGTGTGGTGAAAAAACTCTGCTTAGTGAACCTGCAAGAAGCTCAAGATTTAGGTACTGAGGGAGCTGGCAGAAGTGCTCACCAAGCCACTTTCCATCATTTACTAGCAGTCCTGTCTAAGCTGCTACCTACTGGTTGACTGGAGATGGGAAAATATGATGCCCATCTACAAGAAGGGCAGGAAGGACTATTTGGGGAGCTACAGGCCTGTCAGTCTGACCTTGGTGCCATGAAAGTTCACAAAACAAATCATCTTGAGTGCCATCACACAACATGTACAGGACAACAGGGGGATCAGGCCCATCCAGCATGTGCTTATGAAAGGCAGGTCCTGCTTAGCAACCTGATCACCTTCTGTGACAAGGATAATGGATGAAGAAAAGGCTGTGGATGTTGTCTACTTGGGCTGTAGCCAAGCCTTTGACACTGTTTCCCACAGCATTCTCCCAGAGAAATGTGGATGGGTACAGTGTTTACTGCATGAAAAAATGGCTGAATGACAAATCCCAAAGAGTGGTGGTGATTGAAGTTAATTCCAGATGGTGGCTGGTCACTAGTGGTATTCCCCATGGCTCAGTGTTGGAGCTAATCCTGTCAAATATCTTCATCGATGATTTGAACAAGCAGATCAAGTGCATCCTCAGTCAGTTTGCAGATGGCAGTAACTTGGATGGGAGTGTTGTTGTCCTGGAAGGTAGGAAGGCCCTGTAGAGGGATCTGGACAGGCTGAATCAATGGGCTGAGACCAATTGTATCAGGTTCAATAAGACCAAGTGCTGAGTCCTGCAGTTGGCTCACAACAACATCATGCAGTGCCACAGGTTTGGGCAAGAGTTGCTGGAAGGCTGACCAGCAGAAAAGAACCTGTGAGTACTGTTCAACAGTGGCTGAACATGAGGCAGCAGTGTGTCCAGGTGGCCAAGAGGGCCAACAGCATCCTGGCTTGGATCAGCAATAATGTGGCCAGCAGGACTAGGGAAGGGATTTTCCCCCTGTTCTCAGCACTGGTGAGGCCACACTAGAATCCTGTGTTCAGTTTTGGGTCCCTCACTGCAAGAAAGATAGAGGTGCCAGAGCATCTCCACAGAAGGGCAATGAAGCTGGCAAAGGGTCTAGAACACAAGTCTTATGAGGACTGGCTGAGGGAGATGAAGAAAAGGAGGTTCAGTTGGGACCTTATTGCTCTCTACAACTACCTGAAAGGAGATTGTAGCCAGGTGGATGTCAGCTACTTCTCCCAAGTAACAAGACGAAACAGCTTCAAGTTCTGCCAGGGGAAGTTTGGATTGGATATTAGGAAAAATTTATTCACAGAAAGGGTTGGCCAGCATTGGAAGAGGCTGCCCAGGGACGTGGTGGAGTCACCATCCCTGGAGGTATTTAAAAGACCTGTAGATGTGGCACTTGGGGAGACAGTTTAGTGGTAACTTGGCAGTGCTTAGTTAATAGCTGGACTCTATGATATTAAAGATCTTTTCCAACCTAAAAGAATCTATGATTTCAAAGTCCCATTCATAGCTAGTGCCATTTGGGTGGCTCTAAGGCTTTGCTGTTTTGAAAATTTAGTCAGAATCTTTCCAAAGTAACAGGCATTGGCATCTTCAGTGCTTGGTTTCCCAGTCCCTCAGGTCCTTTTGCAAGTATTATCCAAACAGAGTGTTGCTTGGAAGTGGGAGCTTTTCTAATGGGCTGTGTTTATTTAGAGAAACTGTACAAGCTAGCATGAAAGTGTACATGCACAGAAGAAAAAAGAGCTTTGTATGAAGTTTTCCATTCATGTAGCTCTCTTGTGTCATTCTTTCTTAATAAATGGAGCTATGCAGGTTTTCCCACACAGTGTAAAAATAATTGGATTTCAAGTAGACATGCCAGTCTTGTTTACTCAGATGTCATTCCTTTATAGTACATCACCTCTAATTCTGTAGGGCTGTTCTGGCCATCTGGGTCACTAGCAGCCTCATTAGAGTGTACAGGTGTGGTATACCCAGAGTGAAAACTATGACTGGTAAAAAAGAACACATTATATTTAACCCTAGCATGGATCTCAATCTGGGATGATGTTTTTTATATTGAAATTGCATTTAATCAATCCAGTAGAGATGAGCAGAATGAAGGAGAGGTAGAAAGAAGCAAAATAATGAAGTGATAGATGTTCTATAAAAAGTTCTCATCTGTTAGAGATCACTAGATGTTCCATACTTATCTGTGTAAATCAGGAAAAGACTGAGGATTTGTAAAAAAAATAGTAATTTGTCAGGAGAACTGCACCTCTCTTCATGTTTTAGTTTGTTGCCCATTATCAGGATTTTACAAATGTGGTTAATTGTCCATAACCCTCTTAACCATTTTGTGCAAATGCATTTTCAGCTTTGGTCAGAAAGTGTTGGGCAAGATTATCTTATTAATTATAGTAGAACTTGACTGTTAAGTGCACCTCTAATTTCTGCTGAAAGCAGTGGAATTTACAGCAATGAGCTTTAAAGACGTTTCTCCTGCTAGGCCTGGATCACTTGCTTAATCTCTACAAACTATATGGCTTTTCTAAAGTAATTTCTTTGATCACTACACAAATCTTTTTGATGAAACAAATGTGTTCTGTGCCCAGAAGTCCTTGATTATGAACATTTGTACTGTTGTTCCCCCTGACCCGAGCCGTTAGTATTTGGGGACTGGCCAGGTTGTTTCCATTAAGAGGAGAAATTGATGGCAGAAATCAGACAGGTTTTTTTTGGTGCTGTCCTGCTTACTTACTATGAATATCTACAAAGTGGAGATGCTTCCCTGAACCTGGCAGAAACCATTAGAGGCTGCTTTTAAATACAGTTTAAAAATCCAATACCTCAAGTGCCTTTAACTTTGTCCCTCCCTCAGGGCTGCCAGCACAATGGCATTTAATTTGTTCACCACTTTCTTTTGTCTAGCTCTTCTGTCACCAAAACATGTTTCATATTCCACCTGAAAATGAGGAAGAACTGTTTTACTGTGTAGGTGAACGCATACTGGAACAGGCTGCTCAAAGAGGCTGTGGAGTTTTCTTTCTTGAAGACATTCAAAAGCCACCTAGCAATTCTGAGTAGTCTGCTCTGAGATTGGAGCAAAGGTTGCCTGGCTCAAAAGAATCAGGCGGGAAAGCAGTGGAGGGAATAGGGTGAGCTCTGTGTAGGTGAGGTGGCTGCTGCTACTTCCCCCCCCTGATCCCCAATCCTCTTGAGCCTTTGAAGATAACTACCAGCCTGCACTGCAATGGTGGTGCTTGACCAGATGGACTTGCTGCAAGCCCCAAAAGGGATGCCAAAAGCACCCTGGCTCTGCCTAAAGCACAGGTGTAAGCATGACCTCAGGCTGGGGAGGGCTCTGGGCTCTGGGAATGCAGAGAAGGACAGAGAGTTGCGTGCCGTGTAGCGCTCCGCTACCCTGGACTCAAGGTGGCCGAGACCAGGCTGGATCCACAGGTGGTCACTATTCCTCCCTTCCTCTCTTCCTCTCTCTTTTTCTCATCTGTTTTTCTCTTTTTCTCTCTTATTCTCTTTTTCTTCTCTTATCTTCTCCTTCTCAGTATATATAAATTGCAAGCCGCACTGAGCAGTACCCCCTTAATGCTCAATGCCTGGCTAAGGCATTTGTTCTCTAAGGTGTGCTGAGTTAGAGTTTGCACTGTTTGAATGCTGTGAAGTTTACTGATTTGCCTTTTGCCAAGTGTCTTATTCCACATTCATGACCCAAAGTTCATAAGTAAAAATGATTTCTTGTTAAAGCTCCTGAGAATCATGTTATTTCTTCTGCAGGTCTCCCAGAGTAATTCAACATTAGCTTCCACTAAAGCCACTGAGCAGACCAGGATGTTACACCTGCTCTAGGGGACCCTGCTTGAGCTGGGAGGCTGGACTAAATGACATACGGTAGTCCTTTCCAACCTTACCCATTCTGTGATTCTGTGATTCTGTCCTTCCTGCCTTTGGGGCCATACTCTCAGCCTACATACACAAAATGTGCCGAGGTTCATCTTGCTTGTCTTGACCATCAGCTACTGCTGCCACCAGGTACATTCTTCCATAAAAGACTATAAGTTTTCCCCTGTAGGTGAAAGAACAGTATTTAACCAATGCTGTGGTAAATGACAGCTGCTGAGACCTTTTAGTGACATAATATAAATTCACTATCACATACACAAAGTTATTACATGCATAAAAATTAGTGTTGAAAGAAAGCAAAGCTGTGAATCAAGTCTGATGTTCTTTGTTTCCATTAGAATTTGTGGGTAAAGGGGTTTCCACTTATTTTTAGATGAAAAATGTTGCATTTTTTTAGAAAATCTGTTTCAGAAAACAAACTCTCTTCCCCTAACTAGAGTCTAGTAGGATTATTTTAGGTTGTTTGGTTCAGCAAAGGTAAGTGTTTTATTCTGTCGAGTGGCCTCAGAAAATATAGCTTGCTCTGTTTAGTAAATAATTATACTGCATTCCCACTTTGTGCATGAGATGGCAATTTGAGATGCTATCACTCTGGAGACCTCCAAAAGATGTTTTCCTTCTTTCACAAGACAAAATGGATTTATTTCCAAGTATGCTCTGTGCTTCAAGGTAGAAATCATCTGACTCCAGTGCATCATAATAGATTGTAAAACAATCCAACTTGTGAGAGGGAACATGGTCATCACTCTCCTGAGATAAAATGCCTATGTGGTGAGGTAGTACCATGAGAAAGTCCTATCGATGTATTAAGCTAGTTCCAACCAAAGCATGTGAGGTCATATCTGTAGTGAACAGTGAAGCTGTTCAACTGAGAAATCATCTGACTCCAGTGCATCATAATAGATTGTAAAACAATCCAACTTGTGAGAGGGAACATGGTCATCACTCTCCTGAGATAAAATGCCTATGTGGTGAGGTAGTACCATGAGAAAGTCCTATCGATGTATTAAGCTAGTTCCAACCAAAGCATGTGAGGTCATATCTGTAGTGAACAGTGAAGCTGTTCAACTGCAGTCAAAACTAACCGAAGCATGTGAGGTCATATCAGTAGTGAACAGTGAAGCTGTTCAACTGAACTTCAGTCAAAATATTGTATTCCAGATGATAATGTCAAAGAAAAAAAATTGATTTTTGTATTAAAGTATTTTTAATTCATTTTTTTTTTCAGTATGGAGCACAAAAAACCCACAAGCATGCCTGTTTTTCATCAAGATTAATTCCAAATTTTTTTACCTCTAAATGTAATCCCTTACTTGCAGATATAGGCCCATTGACTGTCTATATTGTAGTTTGTTTTTATATCAAGTGTTGGCATAAAGTGCCAGTGAAATACAAGTTTTGGATGAATCTATGACTTACCCCAATTTTTCTTGATGATCCTTGTGGGTCCCTTCCAACTCAGGATATTCTATGATTCTGTGATTTTCAGATTGAAAGCCACCTTTCAGGAAGTGTATATGGATGCTAGTTTCTCTTTGACTTCTGGATGCTAACAATTTTATAACTTGCATTATCAGCCACCCTGTCTCTTTTTCTCTTTCATGTGTCTCTCCACTCCTGTGGCTTTCAATTTCTTTCAGTATAAACTCCTACAGCTTTTTCTATGGAAGTGTAAACCTCTGTATACCATATTCTAGCCTCCTGACAAAAGCCTTTTCTTTCTTTGTTGCCCTTTGAAGATCCCTTAGAATTTTTCTGTGCGCTGCCAGACTGAAAAACCACAGATCTGCTGTCAACCCACATCCGTTGGGTTGTCCTTTTCTCCTTCCCTACTGCATACACATGCTTCTGCTTGGAGTATATATTCTTGACAAATGCAAAGTTCGTTTCTGGCCAAGGGATTCCAAAAGAAAAGCCTTTACCATGATTACCCTTTTCAGGTTTTATTGACTTTGATTCTTGAGAGGTTTCCTGCTAAAGAATGCTGAGGTCTTATGCTAGCTAGAAAAAAGGAAAAAAAAATGCTCTTTTTTAATCAAAAGAAAAAGCGAGCTTGAAAGAGTCAAACATCAAAGTTTCCAAGGTAGTCTGAGCACCTGGAGACTAGTCATTGCTTAGAAACAGAAGGTTCAGTTTTCCATTCTCCTTCACACTATTGTCTTCAGCCAAAATACTCTTCCCATACCACAGGTGTTCTCTACACTACAAGGTCTTGTGTGCTTTCACTAATATTAAGAGGGATTCTCAAATTCTTAAACCCTGTCTTACTGTGAGGACTCTGCCTACACCTTTGCCTGAATCAAGACCACACTGAAGAAGTATTGACATCTCTTTTGTGTCCATGTCAGGTAGAACCTGTGTACTGATATGTCCATCAGAAGAACCTCAAAGTGCTTGCAACACCTTTAACAGTGCACATGGCACTATATATATCTTATAGAAATAACCAAGAATAAGAGAGATTGAAAGTATATGGTTAGGAATGGTACTTTTGTGTATTTGTTATAAAAAGTTATATGAGCTGTGACTGTGCCCTTGTGTCTCCTTTGCCTTGATTTTTTACTGTGTGAACAGCAAAAGGCGACAAATAACCTGCCTTTTGTGCACCTGTTTTATGGAGAATCCTTTAAATTGATGCAGTATATGGTGTGCAGGCTGTTTTTGTCAGGGTTGTAAGGACTTCTGTGCTCTCCTTTGGGTCTCTCCTTACAAAAAGGTGCTACCATACTGGCTAACAAGGAAAGCGCTCGAAACAAAGTGTATGTACCCATCCTCCTATTTTAGTATAGCAGAGGGGATAGTCCTAGCTGCACTTCCAGGTTCTTCCTGAACCCTGTTTATCCCTCATTCAGGCTATTGAAGTCCTCCATAGCATTAGCTTATTTGTGATCTCAATACTCACTCTTTCTGAATATAACAAAGTCACTAAGTCTGGCTTCCCAAACAATATCAAGAAGCTTCAAAGCAACATGTACAATTCATTGTAGCTATCAGGAGCAGCCAAACTGGCCCAAGGAGGACTTTAGGAAGGTATGCAGCTCCCCAGGTGCACAGAGTATCTCGGAAGGCACTGCATGAGCTCTGCTATTATTCACGTTGTCCAAACTTAGAGGGACAATTTGAGACAAGATGGTGTTTGGAGCTTTTTAACAATCCAGAGGAATCGTTGTTCAGACATATATGATTATGATCACTGTGACTGCTTGGCACAGCTCTGAATCAGGGATGTTGCATGGAGCAGTCATCAGACCTCACGGACAGTGGCTATGAGGGAAATTCTAATTGAGGAGAGTACAGACACTGTTTTTGCATTGGCTCAGGAATCTTCAATTTTGCAAAATGGAAGTATGAAAAATTGAATGGGAAGAAATCCAGTTTTGAAGCTCTCAGATGGGAATTGCAAAAGAACTGATCTGTTTTTAAAAGCCTTAAATCCCCTGAAGCTTCTGATTAATTTATTGAAAAGGAGTTCATAAAAGATGTAACCAAACCCAAATCTGTTGCTTCTGTAAAGAACGTATTCAGGATGAAAAGCCCAGGGCTTTGCCCTACCAGCACAGAGAGAGCATTTCAGCTGTCATCTGAGTAGGCACCTGTCACTCCCATCACAGCAGGAACAGCATGATTTCTGGCCTAATTTCTAGAACATCAGTAGTGTTGAATGGAGATCTCAGACACTATGCAAACCAGGACCCAAAACTACAAACACTGCTTCTTTTCTACTTTTTCTCTGCCCCTATGAAAGCCTCAAGGAATATGAAGTCATCCTGAAGTCTGTTTCTGTTCCCCAGGCTTTTCTTTCCATAGTGATGGGCTGATCCTCACGTATTTGCATGATGGCCTGACCCACTTTGAACAAAGTTATATGCTGATCAGTGAAAAACAGAATATGCTTTCCTGGCTTTTGGATTATTATTCAAAAGGAAAGGAGACCCAGAGCAGCATGTGGTGTTCACTGTTGCGTTACAACACTTCTGTGTAGCCAAGCTTTAGTAAAGCAGACCCGTGGAGAAACTGGAGTCTGCCTTAAGGTACAAAAACTTTCTCCAACCATTCAGCTTAGTACCATCTAGAGCAACACTGTGGCAAGAGCTGTGGGATGTGAGTTATATGTATGAAAATGAAGTTTGCTCTTTTGTTATAACTGGTTTAGCTGTGTGTCATGGCAGTGAAAAAACAATGTATTCAAGACGTAAATTCCAGGAGTGCGCAGCAGCTCTTTCTGGTTTGTCACGTGTCCTAGTCCGGTAAGACTCGGGAGTGTTCGATCAATTCCCCTAATGTGAATTAAGATATGAACGAGGTTGAAATACTATTAGGGAGTGAGACTTTATTATTGATTACCTGGGGGGGGAGAGAGAAGACACAATAGGAAAGTTATAAACAGAAAAAGGGGGGAAGCAAGCAAAATTTGGGATGGTGCAACAGAGATAGTCACCACCATAGATCCAGCAGCATTCTGATGATTGGTAGTCATGTAGAAACAGCAATAGTCACCACTGTCAGTCCAGCAGCATTCTCAGGATCCATAACTGCCTTTTCTTTGGTGGTGAGTGTGCACGTCATGCTCTGGACTCTGGTCCTGTTTATAGGGCTCTGTTGGGCACTGACTGGTCATTTTCCCTGGAGTTGAGCAACTCTCAGCCTCTTCGTTTAAGCATCTGGAAGTGATGTCAGTTGTGGACAATGGTGAACAGTGGTGCCTCGTGGTCCAAGCAGCATGAGGGGATGTTGATCCTTTTCTGGCAGATGGCTCTGCAGCCAGAGGGTGTAGGTGGTGGACAGTGGAGCCTCCTTACCTGGGAATGTAGGTAGTTATCTGTTGGTTGGAGGATTTGGGTGGAGTACAATGGTGCCTTGTTATCTCCTGGACTGGAGACACCCTGTGAATCAACAAGCCTTGAGACAAACAGTCCAGGGGTCGCTGTTTTCAGTCTCTTTCACCAAGTCATCAAGGCCAGACAATGTCGAAACAGACATTTCTCAAAGTTCCCTTACAGTCATGTTCACAGACAAGAAAATGGAAAGCATTGCTCTGTACTAAAACCCTCTTTCTAGTGACCTTGTCCAATACTGCTGTTTGCACTGTTGAGTCTTGCTGTCATGCAGTGTTCACACATACTTATAATTCTATTTTGGGATTTAATACCTATTTTCTCTATCAAGTCTGTAAGTCTTTAAGGAGGAATTAATTGATATGAAGCATTTTATCATATCCTAAATTTGATTTAGCTGCAAAGCAAATAGAACTCAGTAAAATATTTTTCCCTGTACTGTAATTAATATAGATTTAGAAACAATATTCATAAATTACTCACCTCTTTTATGTTTCATGATGAGTATTTTGTGTTATGTTTATGTCACTGGTCTTATGGCTGTATTAATTGCAGAGACTACACAACAGCTAATGCTGATCAAATACATGTCATGGATCTGCAGTTCACCATGTTCAGTGCAAAGGCTGAAGCTTTCCATTTGGGAGGTCCAGTCCTTCAAGGATTTGCCTCACCTTGCCTCCCAAGGACTTTCTGTGTCAAAGGTTCCCACATTTCCTGACATTTGGAGGTCTTTGTAGAAACATACTTAGTTGTTGCCTTTATAGAACCTAGTCATAAAAATAGTAATAAAAGCATGGTTTTGAGGCAATTGTAATGTGCCAAACATTTGACAAATCTCTTGGAAAACCGTCTCCATTTGTGCCTTAAATAAACCAGCACTCCTCAGTAAGAGCAGAAAACCCCATAAAAGGTGACAGAAAATAAATTTTTTGAGATTGTCCCAAGCTAGTTCAATTTGCTACAGGTACCTTAGTAGCCTTGAGGCAACTCTGTATAGGTTACATCTTCTGTAAATGAAGACTGTCATGAAGAATTACCAGGACCAAATAAAATATTTCTATCAGTCATGCAAACTGGATGTCTTAGGGCCAGTCCCACAAGCCCTAATATAGCAAAACCCTTAAAGATCTGCATGCATTTAAGTCCAAGTATATTTTTGCAACTGTCATTGGGTACAGAGTAGAATAACTGAAAACTTATTCACCAGTAAACATGTTTTGGCAAATTAAAATTGGGAATACATAAGCAAGCTGCTAGATTTCTGGTTTAGATCACATTACTGGGTTTCAATGTCCCTGAACACATCCTTTTAGGCTACTTCATATCTGCCACATATAAGAAAGACACTCCCTTTTATATTTACATTTCTCCTGAACTCTAAAATTTGCAGTCAGCACTATTCATGAGAAATAGACTTGTGGAAGCTGTGATACCATCCTGAGTGAACACAAAACATTGGAGCCAGACAGGGAAACAGGCAAGAAGTATGAGTAAACTCCTCATGCCTATCTCTACCTGATACATACAATCTTAGACTTTACCAGGTTTGAATCTTATGGGATGTTCAGAATCTTATTGGGTGTTTATTTTGAACCTAAATTTATCAGGTTTTTAAGATGCCAAGAACTAAATAGGTTGAAATAGCACTTTATCTTCTGGCTGTGTGTTTGAGCTGAAGTACAGTGGCTGCTATGCTTCATGCTGAAATCAGAGCTGCCAGCAAATGCGAGTGTGGTCTAAGCACACCCACCAGACCAGATCTCTCAGGTTACTTTACACAAAAAGACACCCATATTTTGAATCCCAACCAGCCCTAAATAGGAGAACTTCTTGAACCTAAGCTGGGATGCAGGAGTCCCAGGCATGCAGCATTACATCTTTAAGCACTTCACTGTGTGAGGGCAAACTAAGGTTGCTCAGCCAAACTGATCTGTCAAAAGGTAGCCTATTTTTTTCATGGGCTCTTGTTCCACATGCACAGAAATGAGGAGATCTTGGCATTTTTACTAAAGGGTGGAATGAGCCCTGTGTCTGGCTTCCTCTGGCAATGTTTCCTGGCCAAGCATCTGTGACAACAGCTTCTTGTTATCGATATACAGATAATATCTTGTATGTTCTGGATGTCACAGTTGTGCACATCCTGTATAGCTTATACTTAAGTATATCAGAATGAACCCCTTCTCTGTCAAAGCTGACTCAAAAGAATCACTAAGATTATAAATTAAAATGACTAAGCAATGTTTTTGATATCCATTAACTCATATGAATGGCATTGATAAATAATATGGCAAAACCAAATATGGTAACAATAAATTGATTTTTGTTGTACTTGGTGCAAAAAGTACTCACTTGATCTCAGTGCTGCTTCTATGACATAGGCAAATATTTATAGTCTCATCGATTATGTGCAATATATAGTGCAGAAATGATATGTTCTTTACCAAGGTCAAGGAACCAGTAGGGAAGGAGGAAGTTGCCTATAGGGCCAGATATCCTGACACCTGTATGTGGGCATTTGTGACTTCCTCATGATTTGGTCAGTGTCTCTTTTAAGTGATGTAAGAGTGAGCTTTCCAAGTCTCTATAAGACATTAACTGTAATTAAAACTATGCCTTCCAGTTCCTTTTGTCCACTTAGGAAACCTAAGGCATTTTATTTTTATTGGCATTGCAGTATCTCCAGCTATAAACCGAGGGCAACTAGTGGAAAAAAAAAGCAAAACAAACAAGCCAAAAAAAATCCAAACAGAATAAACAAGACAATTCCTGCTTCCAGCAGCAGCAGCAGAGAACTAATCCCTGCAGTGGGCATTTGTCTTGGCTAGTTTTTAATAGCCAAAATGTTAGGGCTTCCACATATTTTACAACTATTTCACAACTTTTACTGATTTCTAATTCACCTGAATTATCACCTTCCTTATTTTCCAGAGACTGCATCCTAACATCAAGGTTTTTGGAGAGTAGGGGAGAATGAAATTATGTAGCTGTGCATGGAGAAAAAGCAGCCTCTGAAGCTGCACACGCCTGGCTGGAGTTCACAGAGCATAAGCCAATTTTTGCGCCCACAGTGCAGTTCATTTCTTGGCAGCTGAATTGGAATAAAGCTCCAAGGCTACAGCAGCCCACAGTCTGCTGTGACTCAGTGACCACAGAACCTAATTTGTGCTGGATAAAGCCCTAAAGAGATTAACTGACTCATAACATATGCTACTTTACCTTCTACAAATGAACCTGAAATACAGTGCCATGTTTCTGATCCCTCTAAATTTTGCAGATACCCCACCACTTAGTCACAGATATGGGGGAACCTGAGGAAGAAAAAACCCAACAGCTCTCTAGTTTATCATTCATACATTTTTAACAAGCACTGCAAAAGTCTACGTGCTTTTTCTGCCAGGAATGTGACATTTCACATTAAGGAATCCATAAAAAATGCATACATTCATTTTAGGGAGCCTCTGAGCAACCACAGTGCAGGTGTGTTACCTGCGGCACAGCCATGCTGTGAGGGGTGATGGCAGCTACATCCAGAGTGAGTTTAGCAAGGGATGGCCACCTAGAAGTCTGTAAAAGTCACTCAGTCTCTTCAGTCTCTCCAGGACCATAAAAAGCTTGTTGGAGATGGTCAGCAGCTTAGAAGAGGGACTATCAGGAGTAGAGTATCAGCCAACAGAGTTGGTGTTTCTAAACCAGCTTGGTAAGTGACTGGCACTGTGAAGCAGATACACTTTGATTCAGCAGTTCCTCACTCCATACTGTGGAGCTGGCCAGGATGAGTTATTCTTCCCTGGTAGCCCACACACAACAATACTGCACTGGGGAATGAAGTGCTGGTATTTGCCCAGATCTCATTCCAACACGGAATTTGAATGTGGATCCAGGGACATGTAGTATATGTAACATACAAGACTGTGAAGCTCAATTAATTTCCATGTAGTGAAACCTTACCTTCCCACAGGATTCAGATAAAGGCAGCCAGGATGGTCACAGGTACAGGTCATCTTCCACAAAAGCAATTACCTGACATCATTAGCCCAACATTTCATAAATCCCTTTGAAAATCCAATCCTGTTCTACACTGGTGAAGTGAAAGGCATTTATTATCAGTGATATCAACAGCTAACTTGATTAAATTCAAGGCATTACATCCTATCGAAATAACAACAAATCTCAGTTCAAACAGCCATTTTAAATGAGCTAATAAATACTGGATGAGATAAATGATGTTGCTGATTAACAGCTTTACATTTTTAGCTTTGTTTATTGTTATATCTTAAAGCCAAATATATCTGCAGGCTTCAGGAGCAGTGTCCAGATGAGGGTTAAATAGGAATGATTCTGTATTAAATGGCATCTTAGAGAGGTATTTGGCTCTTCTAAGGTAATACAAACCTCATACACTAAAATCTCCATGTGTCTGCTCAAAACTGGAAACTTTGTTCATTTAAAGTTACCAGTTAGTGTTCTTGTTTCCTCAGATTTTCCGAAGGCCATTAAAAATCAGGGCACCCAAATCCAAGTGAGAACTGAGAACCTAACACATTTAGTGTCTTTCAAAAGTTTAGTCTTACACTGCTGTTCTTAGCAGATATGTGTCAAGAAATTGAGTTTTGCCCTCCAGGCACTCACTTGAAAGACCAAGAAAAATGTGTCAGCTTCCATGATGCAATTGCACTTGCTTTGGGTTGTGATCATGGTCAGTGGCTGTGGGTAAACTGATGAACAGAAACTCATGCTGCAGTAGATCAATCAGTTGCCAGACATTGTGTGAATGCAGTCTAAGGTCCAGCTTAGTGAAGTTCCCAGTACCGATGGACTTAAGGGGACAAATTCAACACCATATCTTAAACAGAAGGAAGGAAGGAAGGAAGGAAGAAGGAAGGAAGGAAGGAAGGAAGATTGTAAATATCATTGCCAGCAAGAAGACTAGAAGCAGCTGTCTCTGGCAGACGTGTTTAATTCAGAGCAAAATAATCCACATTTACTATGTATTTAACAACAAGCATTGCATTTGTTGGGAGGCAGTCAGGGATTTATGCTCAAACAAAGCCGTTTCTCACCCAGGTTGTGTTCAGAAAACACCATTTTCCTGTGACACTAGTATGTGAGTGCCAGGATGCCACATAGAACACAGGCAATCCACAGTGGGAGTAGGGCTCCTGATTTCACAGCTTTTGGTCACACAGTCCTAGAGGTAGAGGAAGATGTTTTCAGAATGTGCCTTTCTTTAGGAACTGAAATGCTCTCATTAACCAGGGGGAAGAGAAAAAGATGATTTTGTGCATTGGAAGTAGTAGTTGTTAAACCATGGCACCTAACAGACATTCGCACTGATAAATCTTTGTAACTCCTGTGAATAGTGTTTCCTGTGAGGGATTTCACCATCTGCCATAAACTCACAAGGGAGGATAATCAGGCCAGGGACTCAGACCCCATCCTGTGTCATCTGCAGAGAGATATCCTGTGTCCTCCTTAATAAGAACACTGAAAGGCTGCAATTTTTACCTTACCAACTCTGTCACATTTCCTCCCTATTTGATTTATTTTCTTTTCAGTTCTGCTCTATATAAATGCCTCTTTTTGTTTCTTTGTTTGAATAGCACACATGCACTCTAACATTTTTATTCTAGTGTTTACGGCATTAAATAATGCAGTACTTCTGCTGTCTGCTTGCAGGACTGTCCATGGGCTCTTGTTATGTCACAGCTACTAAGATCAGTTGCAAGGAGAATATAAGATGATTGAATGTAATTATGTGTGTTGGTGGCTAGGCCAGATTGCTAGCAACTGCATTCCCCATGACCACAAAAAAAAAAAAAAGAAAGAAAAAGAAAAAATTTAACTTTGGAAATTCTATACCTTGCTGTGGACAGTGCATTTTGCTAGTGCTCTTGTGGCAGGTCATCAACCTGTCTTAGCAGTTTGCTTTGCAAGCCATGAGGCTGCTTCAAGGGTGTTCGAGGTTAGGTTGGATGGATCTCTGAGCAGCCTGATTTCGTTGAAGATGTCTCTGCTGATTGCAGGGGGGTTGCAGTAAATAAGTTTTAAAGGCCCCATCCAATCCAAATTGTTCTATGATTATGATTCTGTGTGCCGTTTAGTCCCAGCTTTGATGGAAGGAGGTTGTGTGCACCTTGTGTAACTGTACCACAGATAGAGTTGTGTGTGAGTTTTCACAGCGAGACTAGATGAAAACTTCATATCTATGGGATAAGTGCAGAAAAATGCCCTGATGATCTTCTCACACAAGGATAAACAGAGTGCTAATTGAAATTGTTTTGTACAAAAGTAGTGGAAGATGTTTGCTTTCCAAAACAGATCACTTCACTGATCTGTATTAGGGTGTAACTCCACCAGAATACAGGGAACAGGCAACCAGGCACAGGAAAAGGCAAATGTCTTTTATGCTGTTTTTGCCTTACAGGGAGAACCCAGCATGAAATTATGCCATCAGATACCGTAGTGTGAAGCTGTACTTTCAGCTCCTGAAGATTACCGCAAGATAATATCAGACATTTTCAAGAAGGAGTGAAAATGTTCTTTCAACAAAAAATGCTTTTGTTTTTAAATTACTCTACAGAAAGACTGCTTCCCAAATGATTACACACACCAGAAAACTGTGTTGCTATTAAAAAAAGATCATAAGTTTGTTTCTTATTCAAAGAAATACGTGCATATAAGCCTGCTATTTCTGTGTGTAGGCACCATGATAAATCCCCCTAAGTCCCCAGATGAAAGTAGAAGTTCAGAATTTGCTATAACACTGTGGTATTATGGAACACTTTCAAAAGTGTGAATTTGTTTTCCACCTTTTTCCCCCATAATAGATGTTAGACTCAGCAGTAAGGGCTTATAACACAGCCACACTAGTACTGTAAAGTGCAGGATTTATGATCTAGATCTGTAGAACATAAATTTTCCAAGGGCTATAATTATATAAAATGCTACATGAATCCAACAATGTGAAGAAATCTATTTTCAGGTGAAAGGATTTAAAGTAATAAATTAACTTTAGGTGACGGAACTGAATAAGAAGCTGAGGTAGAGACTAAATAACAGTAATGTTAGCCATAGTTGTAGCTGATGTTGGCCATACTTATAACCATAGTTGTAGGTGTACTTTTCTGCTTAGGGCCTGTTTGCTACACTTGCATGAGCTATGCCTGCAGGAATTTGCCATGTCTGCACAAGTAAGATATACTGAAATCCTCATTGTCTCTGTGAAAGTAAGAAGATAAGCACAAGGTAGAAAAGAGACTGATAAAGACAAACTCCTCCAAGGAAGCAAGGACTAAACCAGTCAGGGGGATTGGAAAGGTGACAAGAAGGAGCACGCAAGTGCCAAGCAGGAAGGTTCATCTAGAGGACAGGTGATGAAGATTATGGAGTGACCATGGGGGGAGTCACAGAAGAACCTCAATGACCACCATTGAGGTCAATTGACTGGGCAAGTGCTAGAAGGGCAGGATATTCTAATGACTTTTGGGAAATAATTAACATATGTGCATGAGTCCTTGGAAATCTAACAAATATGCATGATTCATAGAAATAAAAACTGTCCCATTTGGAACTGGAGTGTGCATGTTATTAGGAGGAGTGATCTTTGAGTCATAAGACAAAAACTTTCCAGTGCTCAGGATCTCAATCTTTGGCTGGGAATTAAAAATGCTACAGGACCGAGGTGCTCAACAGCTGTTGGAACTGGCATGTGTCTTTTGCTAACTAGACACAAATCACTCACAAATGCTGGGAAGACCCCTCCCATTACCTAACTGGTCAATTCTGGGGTGTCTCTGGTGCCAGCACCGGTGTTAAGGGAACAGATAATCCTGATTTGGGTGAGTAAAGGTATTAGAGCTTGTGGAAGGAAGCAGGGCTTCATCAAAAAAAGGGACTTGTCTGAAGTATTTTCATATCCTAATGGTTCTGAAGTGTTATCAAGTCTACCACAAGTCTTCACAATATCTAAATAGCTGCATCTCCCTCGAACAGATAGCTATTTACCTTAAAACCAGGTCATACATTCAAATAAGCTATAAGGAAATGACAACAATTCCTACTGAGTGCATCTCGGTGGATGAAACGCTTCAGGAATTGTTGTTCCTCCCTTTCCATGCACTGACTCTGTCCTGATTTTACAGGGAACAAGCAGATTTTGCTCTTCTTCTCTCAACCCAGATCATTAGTGCCAGTTGTTGTGAATACTAATATAGTGTTAGTGAAATTCACTGTAAATAAACTCAGAACTTTAGGTAGTCAGTGATTTCTCCAGGTCAGTGTTGAATCTACCTAGGGAAATCCAATTACAGCTTTAAAAGTTCTCCACTTATGTTCGTAGAGTGCATGAACATATTGCACAACATTTCAAAAAACCTCACTCCCTCTCACTATCATCATCACCACCATCAGTAATTTGGTGCAGTTGGAGAGTAACCACACCTTTTTTTAAAAGCCTGATTTAGGTATCTGAAAAAGATGCTTCAGATCATCACTACTTTTTTGGCTCCTGCATGGGTTTGTCTAAGTTGCACTGGAACCAAATTCTTAAAGAAAGCCAGAGAAGGTTGTGGTCATGCTCAACAACATATATAAATATTTCAAAGAAAAAAACCAATGTAAATGCTAAGAAAATGTGGATATAAAGCATACATTCAGCTTCCATAATATGCCTTCAGCTCTTTGTCTTGGTTTCCTCAAAACAGGAAATGCAGGATTGTCCCACCTCACAGAGAGGTCATGACAGTAAGTGCATTAAAGAGTAAGATACAATAAAGTAGCACAACAGCAACCACTTCATACTCACATAAATGATTGCATGTATACTTACAGTTTGCAGGCACACGTTAAAATAACGACTCCAAAATACTAATTCTTAAAAATGTCTCCTTGCACTTTTTATACCAACTTTTTATACCATTTTCTGAAACCTAGTTAATGAGATTTGGAAGTGACTGCTCTGTGGTTTGAAGCAGTCTTCAGACGGATCCCACCAGCCTTTTACACCATACAAACATCTTATGCAATCTGCCTTTGTGTTTTTTTGAGTATTTTTTAAATTAAATTTATTCTAACATTTGTGATACTAAAAAGGCCTGTTTGGTACTTTCCCCTTAGAAGCTGTGATTTTTTTCTTCCATACGTACTATTTCCAAGGCTTATATTTGTCACTTGAACAAAGCAGAGCTGAATGAGCTATTTAGCCATATAATAAAGTTACAATGAATGAAGCAAGAGGACCAATTGAATTGATGCTATTATTTCAAAAAAATCCTTTTAGCAATTGCCTCTCTATTCATAGAGACCTTCACAGCATTATTTCACTAAATGACACCATGAATGTAATTACTTTGATTAAGTGTTGTAATCACACAGGTAACACATTACACTTCCCCCTGATGAGTAATAATTCAATTTTTCAGTGGCCTTATAACAGTTTAAAATAGCCTATTCCCATTTCACAAACATCATGTTTACTACTGGAAATAAACTATTACTCCAAAATGAAATATTAGCTCTATATGTCTTAGCACATGTAAGCTCCCAAATGGATCACTGCATAACTGCGTATCTTTGGCATTTTTAATATTAAAGGGTCTACAGAGAAGCTGAGCCTCTTGGGTTACTTCATCTGAGTAGATGTGTACATATATTTTGTCCATTTACTACCTGGTGAATCAAAGGTTATTATATAAATATCAAGCAGCAATTGTGCAGAGAGTGAGGTTTGATCTCACTGATACCAGCGCTCTTGGAATTCATCCCAATCTGAAAGCAGAAGCTAAATGTGTGTCCAGAAAGACATTCCTCAGACATGACTCTTCTCTGCTTCAGCACAAATGAAGCAAGCCAAGATAGTATAAAACAGGGCTGAAAAGGGGAAGAAACAACCCTGCTTGCTGAAAGGTCAATTCAAAGTTTGACTTTTGGGGTGAAACATATAAAGCCCAGTGAGATTTTCAAATGCATTATCTGCCAAACTCCTAATTATGCAATTTCCAAATCAGATTTGGCATCTAGGGACTTGAGAAAATCCCACAGACACATGTCTATCTTCACCTTTACATGCCTAAATATTTTTTAAAACTGTAGGTGTGTTAAACTACTGTGGTATGATTTATACAAGTTGTATTCAGCTCAGCTGTGCAGCATTCCTTCAGGCTGTCTGCAGGAGGCATCAGTAAGGAATTTCCAAACCATAATTGCTGGGTTTGGTCCTAAATAAAAGCAGCAGCAGATGCTGCAGCACCTTTTTTTATCTGATACTTGGCAGCTTGGGGGTTTTCTTGGGGATGAGGCAGATATAGATTCCATTTCTGAATTTGCCTGAAGACATCCAAACTTCTACTTCCTTGGGGACTGCCTTGACGCCTGTCTTATCAGTGAATTGAATAACTTTCAGTCTTTCCCATGGAAGCTGTGCCATTATACATGAAATATCTATAGATGTGTTAATCTTTAAGAGCAAGATGTGCTCCACAAGTTCTCGGCTGAGAGACAGCGTTCACTACTGAGTGTGGAGAGGACAGGGGGCTGACTGCCAGTCACTTCTATTAACTTATTTTTACAAGAAGGAGGTGATTTTCCTCTCAGGTGAGGACTTAGTCCCTAGACAATAGAATCATTCTGTCTCTGTCAAAGAATTTCCTCAGCCAGAACTAACTGGTATTGCAGTATATTGTTTCCAGCTTTGTTTCAAAGCAACAGCCATTTAGACGTTTTTGTAAAAGTCAGTGTCACAATGTGGATGTAAAAATCACTTTACAACTTGCAATAACTGAATCCACTAAGGAAATCTTCCAAAACTTTGCAATACATGGCCAAAAAGATATCATAAGAAGAGGGATGAATCCCTCAAGGGAAAATGGGAAGAATGAAAACAGATGAAGAAGAAAATTAAGCTGATTTTCTACCAAGACTCAGTGCTTCTCACCAGTGCTCACATATCTCTGTTAAGTCTAAAAAAATCTTCAAGATTGTGAGTGTGCATAAGCAGTATAGCTGACTGTCCACATATAGAAATGCAAACCCACATGCAAGGAAGGGTAATCAAAGACCAAAGCTTTTTTACGTATTTTTAGATGAAGAGAATTTCTGTTGGCCTCAAGTTTCCAGTGCTAATGCCAAGAATTCCTAAAAATCTGTCCATGTACTTTAATACTTACAATTCTGACAAACCTTTCTTATGTGATAATTTCCAAGGCCAAGATCTCAGTACAAGTTATCCTGATGAAACAGCTATAAAGTTCACAAATTCTGTTCATACCATAAAATGAGAAAACTTAGTAATGAAGACTTCAAGACACCAGCTTATTGCAATTAGAAGCATGGAAGAGAGTGGAAAACTCAGTCCAGACTGAGAAATACCTCTGTAATGCTTCACATTCTTAAAGTTGAGCATATTATATGGTAGGATTAGAAACTAAACTGTTACTATGATCTACCGTGCTGAGATCTCTGTTTAGCATAGATATTTTTAAGTAATTCTTCCTTTTATTAGAGAAGAAGAAACTAAGTCATTCCTGTAAAAGTAAGCCCAAGTTTTAATCACTCCACTAAAGCCAATAGCAAAACTCCAAGTTAGTGAGACTGTGAATCGTCCCATCTATGCTACAGTCCAAAACAGTGTTGACTTTTCCCCATCATGTAACATCAATAACAGTTATTTCAGCTCTCAAAAGCATAAATGGATTCCTATAGATACAGATTTCAATTGATCAGAAGCCAGAAAAGTCAAGATTAACTTGTGTGCTGTCATCTGTCCTGTCCTGATTGCAGCTTAAGTATCTAAGTGTCCAGTCCTGAAGTGGGTTTGAAGTAGAATTCAATCCCAAAACCTCCTGCTATGTTGCCACCTAGTTCTTAAGGTGAGCAACCCCAGAAGCTGTCTCACATTTTAACTTTGGTGTACTGCAGACAGTAACAGAGCAGCTTGACCTCTCTGTCATGCTTAAGCTTGACTGTGATCCTGAGAGCAGACACTCCTGTGCCTGCCTCCCTTCAGGGATTTTCTCAGGAACAGAACAAGTCTGGCACACTTCTGTAAGGCTAGTCTCCATTCAAAGAGGAATGATGCCCGCTACTGTCCTCTAAAAGTCAATTGAGTGAAAATTTTTTACTTCCTTTTAAACAATAGTAATTGGAAACAGAAGACCCTTGTCAGTTCCCTACTTGCCATCAGTCTTTGCTTCCCCAGGTGCATGTAGGAGTAGGGGAGAAATCAGAAGGAGAATTCAATCCCTCTTATGGCTTTTCAGAGAACAGTTCAAGACTCATTGCCCTGGTGAAGCAAACGATACTGAATATGACTATGTAGTTTATTGAGTAGGGCAGTTGTTCAGGGTAGGAGATATTTGGGATCTCTCCCATAATTATTCTAATGCTTTCTCAAATTATTGTTTAATAGTAAATTCCACTCCAGAGCCAAGCATATAAAATTAAGATGTCAGAACAGTCATTAAGTTTATTTTTGGAGCTAGTGCCAAATATGATGTGTTTGACACCTTGTTTTGTCTAGATGAAGACACTTATGTACAATAATACATTTGAAAACACAGTTCTGTTGGAAGGAATTGCCACACTGAGTACCTTGGTTTATGCTAGGTGAAACTGCCTTCCACTAATACTGCAAGGCTTGCCAGGATGCATTTGACAGTCCTCCTTATCAGCTTTTCCTCCTAATCAAACAAAATCACCCTCTGACTGGTATGGTGCTGGTGACGTAAATCTCATTTATAGTGAGAACTGCTGAAACTGTGGGAAATGGATTGAGGTCTGAGAACTCAGTGTTTGCAAAGAGACAAAGCCTAGCAGCACACTGTGCATTTTAAATATTTCTCATATTGCTTTATGGGAAATCAGTTGAGGGTTGCTCATCCATATTCCAAGTGTAAAATAAAATGACAATAAACAAGACCGTTATACAACAAAAGAAAAATACATTCTGCTTGACTTTTTCAAAACAGAAATCTCAGTTTTCTCACACATTATGCACATTTAGTATCTTTTAGATCAATATTTTATATGTGGCATAATAGCCCTCCTTTTTCTTTAAACAGAGTTGATTGGAAAAAGGAAGGCAGAAGGGTTTTATTGCTGTCTAACTGATATTGATTTCGTAACTGTGAATTTAGAGCAAAAGAGACTCCAGTAAAGGAATACATTTTTATTTCATGTGACATATATTCCCTAAGGAGAGCACAGTAAAAAGAGGGCAAAGAAGGATTTGGAAAGCTAATTAACACAGATCATAAAAATCAAAGAAATCAAAGGGAGAGAATTCAGGAAGACTGGCATGGCCACTCCAGAGGCAGGATCAGCCATATCTATGTCTTTTCTGACAGATGATTCTCTGAGCTGCCTTTAAAAATGTCCAGTGACAGAGAGACTAAAATCTCCCTAGGTGAGCTGTCCTCATGTTTACATAATCTTATAGTCAAAGATTTCATAGAATCATATAATATTCTGAGTTGGAAGGCATCCGCAAGGATCATCAAAGTCTAGCTCCCGGTACTGCACAGGAGAGCCCCAAGAATCACACCATGTGCCTGAGAGCATTGTCCAAATGCTTCTTGAACTCTGGAAGGTTTGGTGCTATGACCACTTCCCTGAGGAGCCTGTTCCAGTGCCCATCCACCCTCTGGGTGAAGAATCTTTTCCTAATATCCAGCCTAAACCTCCTCTGACATAGCTTCATGCTGTTCCTTTGGGTCCTGTCACTACTCACTAGAGAGATGAGATGGTGCCTGTCCCTCTGCTTTCCCTCATAAGGAAGTTGTAAGCCATGATGAGTTTTCCCCTCTGTCTCCTCTTCTACAGGCTTAACAAACCAAGTGACCTCAGCAGGTCCTTGTATGGCTTCCTCTCTAGGGCCCTCACCATCTTTATAGCCCTCCTTTGGATGCTTTCTAAAAGTTTTATATCCTTCTTATATCGTGGCTCCCAAAACTGCACACAGTACTTGGGTTGAGACCACACTGGCACAGTCTAGAGTGGGACAATCACCTCCTCTGACTGCCCAGCGATGCTGTGTCTGATGCACCCCAGCACATGGTTGGTTCTCACTAACACCTGACTTAAATATCTGTGGCTTTAGTTTTACAGCTGTAGACTTTGACTTATTTCCCACAGTTATGAATTATCTGAGTTTGTTATTTTCTTTAATTCTATTGGTTTTATTCTCTATCTTTCTTCTCCTTAGACAAGAATGCCAGTTGTTCAGTGGTCAGAGCCAACTTATCCTCCCTCCACTTTCACATCATCAGTTCCCTGTTGTTGTTACAAACTGTAAGAGACTATTCCCTCAGCTTCCTGTCTGCAGTTTATTTCAAGAACTAGACAGTCTATGTTCTGCTATATTAGTTGGCAGCTCCTGTACTCCCAGTTTCTGATAATTGTTCTGTTGGCCCTAACTAAACCTTTCTTCTTGATCTTTCTGGCTTGGTAGTCTAAGGTATGTAGAAAGATAAACTGGGAGACATTCATATAATTAAATTTCTCTTGTCATCATTATTCAGAAACTTTCAGTCTACTCTTTTTATCTGCTGAAC